>NW_023604935.1:0-30472 GCF_014898055.3 Talpa occidentalis
GGAATGACAGGATACACAACATAAGATGATGGGGAAGTCAATTAACATCAAGCCCCAGAATAAATTAATTCAAATTGCACACAGAGTAGAGAGTGTCAGAACAACACCTCTAAATACAGTTCCATGCAGAAGCAGCTTCTGAGCAGGACTGAAAAAGCATTGGACCTGAAGAAGAGGAGGAGGTTGAGAAATATCTCATGGTTGGCTTGAGGTGTAAGAGCTGGGCAGGACCCCTCCCCCCACCCTGGCCCCTGCTAGGATGTTGTGGCATCTTCACCCCTGATAGCTCCCTCCCCCAAACCCCAACGTTCATCTCCTTTGGAGTCACCTGTATATGTACATATATGTATACGTGTAATCCCAGCTTCTTCTTAATTTCCCACCTGTCTGGGGCATTTAGGTTGTTTCCATAGCTGGTTACTGTAAATAGTGCTGCAGTGGTGACGGGAGTGCAGGTCCCTTTACAGGAGAGTATCCCTCTGTGAGGAGATCCTCAGTGTAGAATTTCTGGGTCAATGGCAGAACCACATTTACTCTTAAGAAACCTCAGTACTGTTTCCATAAGGGCTGGCTCAGTCTTTATCCAAAAACTGTGCACGACTGTCCCCTTTTTCCACATCCTTGCCAGCACTTGAGTTTCTGTCTTTTGATATAGGCCATTCTCACAGGTGTGAAGGTTTAAAGCAGGGGATCATAAAGCCACACAATGTGGTCAAAAAGAAATCCTGTAACACTCAGGCCCACACAAGGCTGTCTAATACCCTGAAAGAAAATAATGATGAAGAAATTCAGGTGAATTCCCTCAGTGTTAACAATATCAATGGTGCATTGCATTCTCAGGATGTCCTCCTGAAAGCATCCCCATAATCTTGTCCCAGTCTCTCTGCCCACAAATTCCAGCCCCCCAGCAGTCTTCGAGGGTCTCACCTTTAGGGGCTGAGATACATTTCAGAGCACTGGGACTGTGGCTGCCTGGGGAGAACACAACAAACCTTGGTCAGAGATAAGACCATGGGAGGAACAGATGAGAGTGACTCCCCCACGGGCTCCATCTGCACTGTCCCCAGGGGCTCAGGGATCCAACCCTTGAACACACTTACTTGCAGCCTGAGTGTAGCTTCCTCCTTATCCTCCTATGGGAAGAAGCATCATGTCAGGCGAGGGAGGAGTCAGGTCAGAAGCCTAAGGGAATCTTCTAATCCTGGACCACAAGGAGTTTCCAGAACTGTGAGTGAAAACCCAGGTCAGGACTGGGAAAAATGAAGAAAGGAGGTGAGGGAGGGACTGGACCAAATGCCCTCTGGGCAACACACATGTGTGGATGGTACTTCCCATTAACCAGGTAGGGCAACTCCTCCCTGAGACATGAAAGCCCCCAGTGGACAAGATCCCCTCACCCCTTCCCTACTTGAGCACGTCTTCTAGCCCCTCACACATGAAGCCACCTTGTATCCAATAAGCACACCTCCAAATAGAACCAAGCCGGAAATGAGGATGACAGCAAGGATGGAGAACTGAGGAGAGGGAACTGGAAGGGAGGAGAAGGCCAGACCCTGAACCTGAGGCCTCAATCTGACCCGCTGAAGGTCTCCAGAAGGGCTTCTGATGACCCTGAGTCGGCTGTGTGCCCACATCCCACTCCTTACCCCATCTCAGGACTTGGGGTGCTATCAGCCCCTCATGCTGCACATGGCATGTGTATTTCTTCTCCTCTCCAGAAGGCACCTCCACAGCTGCCCATTTCTGGAAGTTTCCACCCCCCCACCCCCAGCCTGGTGTTCACCAGCTCCATTTCCTGGGGTCATGTCCTCCACATCTAGCCCTTTGTCTAATTTCTCTATATCCATATCTAAGTGATAACATTTGTTTTTCTCCGTTAGGCTTATTTCAATTAGCTCCATCCGTGTTGCCCCAGATGGCATTAGTTTATGTTCCTTGATGAGCAGTATTCTATTATGTGTACCACCCCTTCCACAGCTTGGCAATTATAAACAGTGCTGCAGTGATCATGGGGGTGTAGGTTTCCTTTGAAGTAATGTAACATCCTCTGGGTATGCTGGCACCTGCCACCCTAAGGGAAGCTGGAGTCTCTGAGAGCACCTGCTTACTCTGCACAGGAGGTTCCAGGAGGTTAGAAGTTCTGCAAACAGAACTTCTTCCCCAATGAACTCCTGTTCCCCGAGGACATGCTGACTTGTGGCATGATCCCTACTAATTAGAAAAACTTGTTCCAGCAGTAACTTATTCATGTGTATAAGCATAAACACAATTGCACGCTGTTTCCTTGTCCCTTTGTTCATATCTTTAATAAGAGCTCAGGCTGGGGGAGAGGCAGAGCCACTCTAGAGGGCTCTCCCCAGACTCCCCCTGCTGCTAATTCATTTAGACTTCGAATCCAGTTCATAGCTGAGAACTTCTCATGGGCCGTCTGAGGCAGGGTAGATACCTTGGAATGTGACTGCTGGGTCCTATGGCAGATGCTCAGTTAATTTTCTAAGAAACCTGGACACTTTTTTCCATCAGGGATGAACCAGTCTATATTCCCCAAATCAGTGCAGGGCCGTCCCTTGTCTCCATGTCCTACAAGCTCTTGTTAGGTCTGGTCTTTTAGATATGGGCCATTCTCACAGGTGTGAAGTAGTTTCTCATTGTATTTTAAATCAGGGATCTTGAATGGATCAAGAAGATGGGGTATACTTCAGTCCCATGAGAATGCCCACATTAAAAATGAAAAAACAAAACAAAACAAAAAAAAAAAAAACAGAAACAACAAATGCTGGAGAGGATGTGGAGAAAAAGGAACTCTCCTGCACTGTTGGTGGAAATGCACACTGGTCCTACCATTATTCAGAGCTGTGAGGAGGACCCTCAAATTACTATAAATGGATCTATCTAATGATCCAGCAATTCCATTCCTAGGAATCTACCCAAAGGACACAAAAACAGTAATTCAAAAGGAAAACTGCACTGCTATGTTTATTTCAGCAATATTTACAGTAGCCAAGATATGGAAACAAACCCAATGCCCCCAAATCAACAAATGAGTCAAAAGGTTTTGGTATATTTAGGCAATAGAATATTACTAAGTGATGAAAGAAGACAAACTCATCAAATTTGCAGCAACGTGGAAGGAGCTAGAAGGAATTAAGCTCAGTGAAATAAGTCAGAAGGAAAAAGAAAAATAACAGGTGGCTTCACATATAGGAGGAATATAGGGGAAACAAATAAGATGTAGGGGAAAAATAATAACAGTACAAAGCACAACAAAACAAAACAAAAAAAACCAGACAATTATAAACCAGAGACATCCTGTAGGGGAGCCTGAGGGAGAGGGATGGGAAGGAGGGAGGGAGGAGCACAGGGAGCTGTGGGGATGGTGCACAGCTGCATTGGTGGAGGAACTTCTATGGGGTCTATACCTGAGGAGGAAAAAACAAACAAACATTGTTTAAAAAGGAACAATGATGTAAAATATATATAAATAAATTAATTTTAAAAATAAAAGAACTTTTACAGTTAAAAAAAAAGTCTGACCTCCAATCCTGGTAACAAACACAGTAACAATGCTTGTCTGTCTGTGCTCCCCTCCAGTGTGGCCATGAATACAAGGAGATTTATCCTGTCACTATAGTGGGGAGGGAGGTGGGGAACCAGCCTGGGTTTATCTGAGATCCTCTCCCTGCTGCACTTGGAGGGTTACCCTGGGGTAACATTACATCTTCCAAGAGCTGATGGACCCTGCCCCATCTCTCCCTCCCTTCCTGCACCTTCCATGAAGGCTCAGCTCAGTTACCGGTGTGACCTGGGCTAATCCTGTCCCTGGGCCAGGCCAGTAGGTCACACACACTGTGTGACTCCCTCCAGCTCTGGTCTAGAGAGAAAGTAGCTGTAGCCCACGGAGGCAGTGACCCCTGGGAAACAGGGGGTGCCAGGGTAGACCTCCCTGACTCTGAGGCCTGTGTATTTTCTACAGTGACCCCAAAGAAGAAGAGCTTGAAGTGAACATTGGGGGTTGGGGAGGGAGCTGTCAGGTGCAACCACATCCTGGTAGGGTCCTCGAGGGGGTCCTACCCAGCTCCTTCAGCTCAGTCCAACCACAACATATTTCTAAACTTCCTTCTATTCTGAGACCCAGTTCTTCTTCACGTCCTGCTCAAAGACAGCTTCTTCATGGAACTGTACTTATTGAGGTGTTGTGCTGACATTCTCCCTCTCTGTGAGATTTGAATTTATTTATGCTGGGACTTGATGTATAATTCTCCCCTATTTTCTTATCTTGTGTGCCCTGTCTCTCCTGTTACACACACACACACACACACACACACACACACACACATACACACTCGCCTCCCCTAGAGAACCAGACCCTCACTCAGCACTGGGGTTACTCTGACCCTCTGTCTCTGGTCTCCTCGGAGCCGCCCTCTCTCTCTGGTCTCCTCGGAGCCACCCTCTCTGCAGTGTCTCTACTCAGCCGGATCTGAGCAGCCCCAGGAGTCCCTGCATCTCCTGCCTCTGCCCTTGTGGGAAACCAGGCCCTCACCCTGCATGACAGTGAGGAGGCGAAGGCAAAGTCCTGAGGTCAGTGATGGATGGAAAAGACAATTTTTCTTTTGCTCAAGATAGTTTCTCCCCCCAGCCATGATTGTATTATTTCTACTGAGGTAACATGGGTTTACATACTGTATGTGTGCAGAGGCACAGGGTCACACCTCTTCAAGTGTTTGTTACCACTTCACACCCACCTAAGGGCACCCACAGTCCTCACCACCGTCACTGGGCCCTCTTCCCACTTTGTTTCCTACATCACACCCTCTCCCTCCCCTCCCACATAGCCTCATATTTCTAGAGTATGTTTTGGTTTAGTCTCATCTGTCCCTGCTTGGTTACGTTATATTCCACTAATGAGTGACATCACTCAGTAGTTGACTTTCTCATTCTAACTTATTTCACTTAGCATAATCCCCTCCACATCTGTCAATGTTGCTGCAAATATAACTTTTCACAGCTGAGTAGTATTTCATTGTGTCTGTCTACCACCTCTTCTTAACCCACTCATCTGTCATTGGGCACTGAGGTGTTTCCATAGTTTGTTATTGTGCACAGGCTGCAGTGAGCACAGGAGGCGCATATCCTTTGGAATTAGTGCTTTTACCTTGGGATATATAGCAAGGAATGGAATACTTGACCATATGAAAGGTGTATTTTGGATATTTTGGGAAACCTTCCTTTTTTTTTTTTTTTTTTTTGCCTAAGGGCAGGACTGTAACAGTGTGATATCCATAGTAAAGGGAGGTTCTGTTACCAGGCAGGGTGAGGGACCCAGGACTCCCAAACCTGCCCACGCTAAATGGGTTCTGCCATCAGCCACATGAAAACAAAACACACTCTAGTGCATAAGACATTTAATGGGAAGGGACTTTAATACAATCACTGTGTAAGAAAGAGAATGAAGGGAGAGAGTAGAGAATATGTTTCCCAATCAAGCACCCAAAGTTACCCATCCCCTTGTGGGTCACCTCAGCCAAACAGTTTGATCCAAAACAGGGACACTGAGGCCCCAAAACCTGTCAAAAGTCTAAGGTACCTTCTTGTGGGGACCTATAGGAAAGGGGCAGAAAGAGCCAGACAAATCTGGATGGAAAAGCGCAAAATCAAAATCAAGATAAATGTTGCCACTGTAATCTCCCCACAGGTCTCTCACCCACATCTATTCCCAGTGTCTCCTCCCATGTCCCCCAAGTCCAAGGCTGAGAAGCAATCACAGCTTCTTCACCTGTTCCCAGCTTTGCTGCTGTTAGAGCCTGGGGGAAGGTGAAGACCTGGAACTGGGATTTATTTAGTTAATTAATTAATTAATTAATTAATTTACTCTAATGCATAAGGTCTTCAATAGAAGAGGACTTCAATACACTTAGTGTGCAATAAAGAGAATAGAAAGACTATAGTTAAAGTAGTTTCTAAATGAAACACCCAAAGTTACCATCCCATTGCATGTAAATGTCCAGCCAAACAGGGTTGGCCCAGAGCAGGACCGCTGAGGCCTGAGAGCTTACAACAAGACTAAGGCACCTTCTGGTGGAGACCCATAGGAGAGGGGCAGAAGCGGCCAGGCAAGTCTGAAAGGAAAAGAGCAAAATAAAAATGATACAGGGCAAAAGAGACACTAAAGCTGGCCAAGGACACTGCCCAAATAGTTTACCAGTCTGAGTTCCTCCCCCGTGCACACAATTACAAGACCACTCAGCCTCAGAGGACAACAATAATGGGGTGTATTTAAAAACCAGGGAAAAACAAAGAGTTCCTGAGACCACAAATGGCCGTTTACCTCACCTGAAGCAGTGTCCAGTGTTTTAAAGTCCTAAACACAAATGTCCCCAAGTAGCATCTTCCTGCCACTGAGGGCCTGGAGCACGTGGCCGCCAGACTATAGGCCGGGATCCAACTCACGAAGACAGCAGAAGACACAACAGGAGATGCTCAGCGGAGCTGCCAGATGCCCCAGCACAGCACCAGACAAGCGACACTCAAAATAGCTGCTGCAGCCGAAAGGCCTGACAAATGGCCACACTGAAATCTTAGAGAGGCTCCCAGGTCCAGGTCTCGCCTTCCCTGCCAGGCTGTGACAGCAGCAAAACCGGGAACAGTTTCAGTCACTCAGCTACTTGCAAAGCCTCCGAACATTTCCTCTCTGAGGTTGGCTGCAGAAAACACAAATAAATGGACATATATACCTTTTCCTTTTAAAAAAGAACAAATTGCAAAATTTACAGTACCTGAATTCAAAATTTACTAATGCTGCATTAATCGGGACAGTGTGATCCTGGCCTAAGTCCTGACAGGCATCAACAGAACAGATTAGAGTGTCCGGAAATAGATACACTTGGGCAATCACTTAATTTTTAACAAACAGCAAAGTAATGCATTGGGGTCAAGGAAAACCTTTTCAATGAAAGGTACGGGAACAATCAGATATTCAACTGGAAAGTTTATTTAAAAGGAACCTGAATATTCTTCAGCATTGCTCTCATCCAGCACCACACTCTCTGTTACCCTTTTCTAGTGATGCATTAGTAATGTATCACTACTGATTCGTGTCAGCAATCAAGACAGTGTTTCCACTATTGCAGTGCTATTCCTCCTACAGGGATAGCCCCTTCTCTTTATTAAAAAAAAAAAACTTTTTAAATTATTAAAATAGCAGTAGTCATTAGTAACGGTTCCAGTATTAAAGAAAAAGTGCATTGTCCATTATCATACAACTCAGGAATCACTGAAATTGAGATGATGTTTTTAAGCTTCTACAAATGATATCATAAAATTTGTATAATGCCTTTTTTACCTAATACTATTTTGCATGTGCTTCTCTTTTTTGTGATTTCTTGAAATTTTATTATTTTTGTTTGAATGTAATGTGACCATTCCATTTCAACTTATGACATTTGTATGTCATTTTTACGACATTTTGTTTCCCAAAGAAATAAATTTTAACTGCAAGCTACATCCAAATTGCATATCTAATAAACATCTATTTCTAGAGTATCGAACAAACTCATGACTCTTCTATGGAAATTGCCCATTTCACAATCCTCTATCAAAAACGTAATTTGACTGTTGAGCAAGCAAGGAAGCAAGGGTGGAGAAAATTTATTTTTTTGTTATGTTACACATATTTTGTGTACTTTGTATACTTTGTTTTAACACTGACCACTAGGAAATTTAGGGTAGGTTTCAAAACTGAGCATTTCAAAATTATATTCAAGCATCGTGTTACAAGAAAAACCACAGAAGCAGTCTCCAGGCGGTCCAAGGCCACTGCTGACTGTTGAAGTTCAGGCAATATGAACTAACTGACCAGCTATGGTCTCATCCAGGAATTTCAACATTATGTACAGGAATAAAGTGGGCCACTTCATGTGCCTTCCACTATAGCCCACTTTGTGAAGTGAAGACCAGAAAGAGGCAAACATCAGGGAGAAAGAAGACAGGAGGAAATGCAAAAAGGAGAAGCAGATTTGGACCAAGAGCACTTCCTTCCTAGAATCTATCAGCTTAGTTGGGTTTCACTACCTTCCAGAACTCCAGCGCATTCCTGCCTTTAAACTCTGTGAAACTTCTCAATCATTGCAATACCCAGCTCCCAACCTACTTTATGTCAAATCAAGTTTCTGTTAAAGGGGCCCATATAATACAAAATGAATATGACTTGTGGGAGATTTTCTCTCATCAGCAACCAACCCTCCTCATGTTTAGCATATTCTTTGACTTTGCCCTTGGAGAGATTTTGTCCTTCAACCTAAGGGTCCCTGTGAGCTATAAACTTAGTGTTTCCAGCTCACATACTGAGGTGCTGATAGAATTACCCAGGTCAGAGATCTGCTTTCCTGAAGTCTCAGTGTCAAATTCGTATGCATATTTTCTTGGCTTGAGAAAATAGCTTATCAGAATGCATAAGATTCAATAATCAGTGACTCCTTCAAGGAGCTTAATTCTAGTCCCTTTCTAATCTTGGAAATAAAATCAAATTTAATTTGCTCTATTATTGTTCCCAATGTAGCCAATAATTACTCTGAGAAGGAAGCATTTGTTGATTTTTGAATGTCAATCTGTTTTCAAAATTTTTGTTGGGTGAAACATAAATTTACATGGCATATTTTCAGTGACTACAAGAAGAATCATATTCACTAACAATGTTAAAATATTTTAGTATTACCAGTGCAATTTTTATTGGTCCATATAGCTGAACGGTATGTCCAGAAAGACAATAAAATCATAAAGATATGTCTAAAATTAACACAACTCTAAAATATCCTGATATGAATTTTTCTCTCATATGACCAAGAAAATTATCTTTTCAATTCATTTGGCAATTCTGTCTACTTTGTATGAGATATTTTTAACTTTAAACAAGTTTATTGATATATTAGGTTTTAGACACTTGATTTCTTTATACTTCTGTAAAACACCCACTCTTAAACTATTGTGAACATTTATTAAAAGAAGTAACCCGGGCCTCTCTGATGGTGCAAGGGGTTAAGCACCGTGCTATGAAGCAGTTTGCAGCCTCTGCAGCATGAGTTTGTCCCCGCCAGCCAGAGAGCAACCCACATGGCACAGCAGACCTCTCCTGACTTGCCCGCTGCTCCCCTCGGCAGTGTACTTTGGTCAATCTGCCTGTTCTGTTCCCCACTCTGTCTCTGGTGAATCCTCTCACCACCACCGCCCCCGCCCCCCCGCATCTCTGGCCTGTACCCCAGCTCTTATATGCCTAAATAAATGAATCTTTTAAAAAAGAACAAGTAACTCAAGCAAATACTGTTCGTTAAATATTTAGCACTCTTCCAGATGCTGTGAATGATTTAGGGAAAAAAAAGATAAGATGTGTTCTTTGCCCTCCTTTACCTGGTAAAGTAGCTGGGGAATCTATAAAGCAATAGTGATAAAACAGGACAATATAGAGTGATGTGTGTGCTGATTTTCTTTTTTAAGTTATGAGATGAGGAGACAGAAACAAACTGAAAAAGAAAACAGAAGCGAAGAATAATACATGAAGAAAAGTACACCTTTCACTTCTGGCAACTTTTCTCTTCTTCCCTTTTTGGGGCGCCACTGGAGTGAATCCAAGCTGAAGTGGTTAGAGAGAAGGGGTGGGATTTGATTTGGGGACTGAAGGTATACTTAGAACTTGAAGGGAAAAATGACTAAAGGCAACCTAAGTCAACATAATTATGTTGGTCAGTTCCTTATAACACTTGTAAGAAATCATTTACACACACACACACACACACACACACACACAAAATCTATAGGACTATTTGTCTGGACAACTCTAATACATCTACCCTTTAATTTTTCGCTAAACTGCTGTGTACAGTTGGGCATCAGTGCCGCCCTCTTTTCCACCACTATTTCTGTATCTGTCCCATGCTGGGGACAGGGCGGGGCTCTGTGTTTAATGGTCATTTTCATTAACCTCATGGTTCTCCTGTTCTCAATCTCCTCTCACTTCTCTTTTCTGAAACTACATTTCTTCTCTCCTGTGTTAAACTCTTCCTCTGCACCCCAGCATTCTCCCCACACTGTCACAAAAGAAACATAAGGTGCTGATGGTGCAAGAAAAGCAGCAACTCACTGGCAACACAGGTTTTAGGGCATCGTCATCCATCTTCCCATCATAGGGACCTTCTCACTGGTCATTTCTCTTCTCAGGCCCTGTCTGTCCCCATCATGCTTAACTTCCCTCTATTTTTAAATCTTGCTCTCAATTTCTTCACTCTTACAGGAGCCCCACTTTGCTGACCTGTCTCCCCAAAAGGGTTGGGTGGGCTTCTCTCCACACGCCCAGGGAGGGTCTCCTCCAGGGATGTCACCAGCGTGGAGACCCTGTGCCTAAGGAAGCTGTTACTGTCACTTCAATAGTGCAGAATATTTTAAATGAAGAGTCCTGAGGACTTAGGAGCTTTTTGTCCTTTTCCCTTTTCCTGAGAAAAGACGTAATCATGGTCCCACCTTTTAGATCCCACAAGAATGTGTCAGTAGTTTGGAGGGGACCATCCTGGTCACGTGTACAGTGACCATGTCTGCTCCCCCGAGAATCTCACCTTTACTCTCAGAGAGAAGCTGAGTCACCCCCTTCTTATCTGCCCATCCTGGAACATCTCTCCCCCTCTCTCCAGATGCCTCAGGGCCCTAAACACAAAGTAAACATCACAGGTTCACGCCATTATTCTTTAGAATTCATAAGCATGTAATTCCCCACACACATGCTGTTAAATTTTGGTCTGTTCGCCCACGAATCTGTCTGTTGTGGATTTGCTCATCCATTGAGTCTTAGAAGAACCCTGATGGGGTGGGGGGAATTCTCCCTTGGCCCAGCACAACTCCCTCATCTGGAAAAAGCCTCATTTCTCTTACCTTAGTGGGTAAAAATTTATATCCTTTGACTAAACCTCTATCATCAAAAGTTATCACGTTAGGGCCTCCCCGGTGGCGCAGCGGCTGAGCGCAGGGTTGCGAAGCTGCCCGCGGCCTCTGCGGCGCAGGTTCGATCCCCGGCTGCTCCCCAGCCAATGGAGGAGGGTCCCGCATGGCGCACAGACCTGTCCTGCCGCCCACTGCTCCCCTCAGCAGTGTACTTCAGTCCTTCTGCCTGCTCTGCTCCCCGCTCTGGCTCTGGTGAATTCTCTCACCCTCCCGCGCTTCTGACTGTACCCAGTGCATGTATAAACAAAACAAACAAACAAACAAACAAATAAATAAAACATGCCTCTATAAAAAATATATTAAAAAAAGTTATCACTTTAATTAATAATAAAAAGATGTGAAATTTAATGAGATCATTTAAATAGGGGTTTTGGCTATTATTTTATAGAGGACCAGTGAGATGACAGTGATTTATTCTAGAGTTTTTAAGATACTCTGTGCCAGGTATGGCCATAGGTGCTAGCGAGAAACCAATGAAAAATCAGGCAGTGCCTGCTCCCATGGAGGACAGTGGGAGACCCTAATGTTTGCCTATTGTAAAAACCATTCACCCTTCTCTTTTTTTTATGAAAAGATGTTAATTTTCTTTGGAGTCAATATGCCCATGTTTTTCCAAAGTCACATTTCCCAGTTCCCTCTGTACCTATAACAGACCACATGACATTATTTTTTTTTAAAGATTTATTTATTTATTTATACAAGCACTGGGTACAGTCAGAAGTGCGGGAGGGTGAGAGAGTTTACCAGAGCCAGAGTGGGGAGCAGAGCAGGCAGAAGGAGCGAAGTACACTGCTGAGGGGAGCAGTGGGCGGCAGGACAGGTCTGTGGGCCATGCGGGACCCTCCTCCATTGGCTGGGGAGCAGCCGGGGATCGAACCGGCGCTGCAGAGGCCACCGGCAGCTTCGCAGCCCAGCGCTCAACCGCTGCGCCACCGGGGAGGCTCACACATGACATTATTTTGACTAATGAAATAGAGGTGAGAAATTTATATTTTGAGTTAGCATACGTCAATTTTTTTTTTTTAAGGGGAATTAGTGAGGGGGCAATGAGTGTGGACCTCTGGGTGTGGAGTGTTCCAGACAGAAGATGAGTGATTGCAAGCGTCCTGGGAGGGACCTTGTCTGGAGTGTCCCAGGGAGAGCAAGAATGGCCGTGCTGCTGGAATGCAGGTGTCGGGAAAGAAAATAATCTTTGTCCGTCCCGGTAAAGATTTATGGGCGCACCATACAATAAAATTACAGAGCAATCAAACAATTCCCTTCTGTTAAATCTTTTGTCACACGCTCCTTCACTGCAAAGTTTAAGAACTGAGCAATTTTCAGTTGCTACCATTTTGTCTGGAAGAAGGTCATACACATGGAATCATGCAATAGGCAACCTTTTGAGACAGGCTTTGTTTTCCCTCTGCATATCGCCTTTAAGCTCTGTCTGGGTTGTTGAGTGCATCAGTAGGTTTTTATCTATTTACTATTGAGTAGTATTGGATGGTTTGTACATATTTTTCATCCATTTACACATCGAAGGATATTGTGTTGTTTCCAGTTTTTGGTGCTTGTGAATAAATCTACCATAAGCTTTCTATTATCAAGCCCATTCCATGATATTTTAATTTTAGTTATTGCATTTTTTTATATACATTTAAATATCCTGTGTTTTTTAATAGCAGTTTTAGGTTCATACCATCCTTTCCCAGCCGCTCATGTACGTGAAGGTGCTCATCCAGGTGGGATATGAGCCTCTGCCTCCAACAATAGGCCGAAATATTTTTGGACGGCAAGTATGTCAGCTTCCTGGGCTCTTTTGTTATGCTCAGCGTGGGTTGTTCACAGGCTTAACACCAAGACTGTGTTCAGGAGTCCTTGGAACTGTGGTCCATGGTAAAGTTTTACAGCATTACCAGGAGTGTGATAAGAATGAGGAGTTAGGACCTGGAAATGCACAGAAAGAAGTTTCATTTTGCTTTGACGGAGTTATCAAGGAGACAACTCGAGAGATAATGGCCCGTTCTGCTGCTACCCTCATCACACATCCCTTCCATGTGATCATTCTGAGATCTATGGTACAATTTATTGGCAGAGAATCCAAGTACTGTGGACTTTGTGACTCCATTGCAACCATCTATCGGGAAGAGGGCATCCTAGGATTTTTTGCAGGTCTTATTTCTCGCCTCCTAGGTGACATCATTTCTTTGTGGCTCTGTAACTCACTGGCTTACCCCGTCAATACCTATGCACTGGACAGTGGGGTTTCCACCATGAATGAAATGAAAAGTTATTCCCAAGCTGTCACAGGATTTTTTGCCAGTATGTTGACCTATCCCTTTGTGCTTGTCTCTAATCTTATGGCTGTCAACAACTGTGGGCTTGCTGTTGGGTGCCCTCCTTACTCCCCAATATATAATTCTTGGATAGATTGCTGGTATATGCTACAAAAAGAGGGAAATATGAGCCGAGGAAATAGCTTGTTTTTCCGGAAAGTCCCCTTTGGGAAGACATTGTTGTGACCCGAGAATGTTAATTTGAAGATGTGGGACAGGGACAGTGATGTTTCTATAGTCCCAGATGCACAGAATTATGGGAGAGAATGTTGATTTATATACAGTGTGGCGTGCTTTTTTTTAATAATCATTTAATCTTGGGAAAATGGAGGTGTTTGGTGTCTGCCTTTTGTGTTCTTTATCCCAATGTAGCATAATTTACCACTGGTACTTTCCCTTGGGTCATTCTGAAATGGACATTTTTGCTCCAGACTCTATTTAACTTAAGCGAAAAAAAAAAGTTACGTTTTCCTAAAGGGACAGGCAAATTGTCATATGATTTGAGTCTCATTTTAAAGCTTTGTAAAATGAAGAATACAATCCCAAGAAGAGAAATAATTCTGTAAAACTTAAGAAAATGAATAAAGCAAACTGTGTCGCAGGAAAAAAAAAACAAAAAAACAAAAAAACAAAAGTGAACAGAAAGCACAGTGTCTCCACATACTCTGCCCACCAACATGGCAGCCCTCCCTACTCTCCACATCCTGCCCTGGAGTGGAACACTGTCATACAGCCAACCAATGTTACTGTATTTTCAGTTCTAAAATTTTCATTTATAACTTTTTTATATCTTCTATTCTCTCATTAAAATCGTTTGCAGTTACTGGCTTGAGCATTTTCATAAGGGCTGCTTTAAAGTTTTCAGATGATTGCAAATTCCACGTGTCGGGTAAATGAAGTAATCAGGTCATTTTATATGCTCCGGCCTCTGTGGATGCCCAGGGCTGATGGGTGAGGAAGGGGCACGCAAGCCTTTGATTATGGACACCTGGGCCCAAGAGCACAGGACTTGCATGTGTGACCGCAGGCACCTGTGCTGACGGGGCTGTAAGGGCAGCGACGCTACAACCACCACATGGACTGGGGACCACTTTGAGGTGAGGTCATGAGATGACAGGAGACTGAGAATGCCAGAGAACACCAGAGAGAGATCAGAGAAAGAGAGCAAAGATTTGCAAGGAGCTGGAAAGCTTGTCAGCCTCTAGGCAACCCGGGACACCCTGCCTGGCCCATGCCTGCCTCCTTGCATGCCAGCTTCCCTGCCTGGTGTGCCTGTGTACCTGGTTCCCTGAGAGAGCATTAAAACCTGTAAAATCCTCTAGGACTTCTGGACTCTTGTGACTCGTCTGCCAGAATCCACAGTGAACCGGCCCTGTGCATGTTTGCACTAGACCATCATGCCCTCCTGAGCTGACGCCTGTTGATTGTCTCTCCCATGAGAACTGAAATTTTCCTGCCAATTCACATATCCAGTAATTTGGGATTACTATTTAGATTACTTGGCTATTTTGATTAGACTCTGTACCTTGTTTAAATTTTATTGAGAATATTGACTTTTTTTTTTTAAGTCAGCCATCGGTGTGGTTAAGTCATAAACACAAGTTCAGACCAGTATTCTGTGGATTATGCTGTCAAAGTCTTTGCAGCACTAGTTGAAGCTATCCCCCGTTATTTGCCACCGCTAGTGTCCTGTCTGGTGCTTAGGTGGTGATTTCTTTTAGTCAGCCCGTGCTGCTATAACAAAATTCCATAGACTGGGTGCTTAAACAACAAGTATTTATTTCTGACTATTTTGGAGGCCTGGACATCCAAGATCAATTCACATTGGTGAGGGGCATGTTAGCTAGCTACCCTCTTACTATATCCTCACCTGTCAGAGGGCGATCATCTGTGAAAAGTTTCTTCTCATAAGGGCACTAATCCAATTTTTTAAAGACTTAATTATATATGCATACAAAAACTAGGGTATAGGCCAGAGGTGTGAGGGGTAAGAGGATTCACCAGAGACAGTGGGGAGCAGAACAGGCAGATTGACTGAAATACACTGCTGAGAAGAGCAGCAGGTCATACAGGAGAGGTCTGCTGCACCATATGTGGGTCAGCTCCCTAGCAGGGTTCCACTTCAGGCCACAGCAGTGATAGTGCTGAGACATAACCCCTAGGCCACCAGAGAGGCCCCCATATGTGTACTTTCATCTCATCATATCAGATATTATTAAAATTTTGCTCTCAGAATGATAAAATAAGGAAGGCAATTTTTATTGCTTCAACCAGGACATTTTGAACTGAAGTCCTGGGTATTTTTATTTCATAAATAAGTGGTGGTGAAGAATAACTACTACAACAGTACTAACAACAGTAGCAAAACAGTGCCAAGGAGGGGACAGGTCACTAATAATGGGTTGTCATCTGTGTGCACAATTGTATAAGCACTGAGGCTTGGGTCCAACAGCAAGAAGAAGTTTATTTAATTAATCATCACCATGAGTGAAACTGAGCTCAAACTCGATTGGTCCGTTGCCTGATTAGTCCATTTATGACATTGGTTCCAAATTTAAAAGGGAAAAGCCTGGAACCTGCACAGAGGTCAGGGCAGGCTTTTGGGCTGGAGTGGGCACAGTGGGGATGGAGGCGCACCATACCCAGGGACCTTGGATGGGCCAGTGTAACTGCAGCAGGAAGGAATGGGGGTTGGGGGGGTGTAGGGAGGAGGAAATGGCTGCAAAGTGGGCTCTGCTGGGAGCCTGCTATGTTGACCTGGCACTCTGTGGGTCCCTCTGCCTGCAGCTCCAAGGATCAGCAGCACCAGAACTTCCCTAGAGGGGCCCAATGCTCCTCCAAGTCCCCCTGGGCCAGAGGCCATAGGGCTCAGGGCTGCCTCTGGTACCAGAGACCCAGGGCTGTGCCCTCTGGGACAGCAGGACATGGGAACCATGGCCACTGCTGCCTCTGCTGTGAGTGGCTGGGCCCCTGGCCCACAGGCAGCACACGTGGGCAGTGGGCAGGGAAACTCCCTTCTCTGCTGCTGCTTTCAGAGCTGCCTGTGCTGGCTGACCACAAGCTACACAAAAGGGTGGTCCCCAGGAAAGGGGAGGTTCCAGTTTCCCTGCCCAACCCAAGGAAGAGTGAAGCTGAGCAGGGAGGAAGAGAAACTGGAGAGAGACTGGGAGAAAGAAGGAAGATGGAGAGCCAGAAGGAGGCCTGGAGGAGGCACATGGAGCAGAGACATGCGAAGAAGCTGCACTTGCTTTTTGGTCTTGTTCTGGTTAAAACACTAGATGTGGGTGAGAGGACCATGGGGAGGTTAACAATGGCAGCTTTTATCTTGATTTTGATTTTGCAGCTTCTGTCCCAGACATGCTGGGCTTCTTCTGCCCTTTCCTATGGGTCCCCCCCAGAAGGTACCTTAGACTTGTGGCAAGTTTCAGGCTTCACTGGCCTTGTTTTGGCCCAACGTGCTTGACTGGGCATTTACCCATGAAGGGGTGGGTAACTTTGGGTGCTTGATTTGGAAACTGTATTATCTATTCTTTCCCTCCTCTTCTTTTTATTGCTCACTAATGATATCCAAGTTCCTTTCTATTAGAGGTCTTTTGCACTAGAGTATGTGTTGTGTTGATGCGGTGGATGGCAGAAACTATTTAGAGCAGGCAGTTTTGGGGGTTCTAGGCTGTCCCTCACCTTGTTGTGTAACAGGTGTACATGCGGGGACACTGGCTCTAGCACAGGCAACACACCTGCTTCTTAGGCTGTGGGGGGAGCCTGTTTTGTCCTGTGGCTTGTGCCGTGTGGACCCGTTTCACTACTACTCAGTCGTTACTATAATCTGCATTCTTACTAGCCTCACCTCAGTGTGAGACAGCCAAGATAAAAGAAATTGTGGGCAGTAGGATGAGTTGTCCCAGTCTTATTTGAACAGGTGGACTAAATCATGGACTGGCCAGTCCTGGCCAAGCAATTGGGCCCGCTACACTGACGTGAAGCACCCTGGGAGATAAAAATTACATCCTGGCACCTTCATGGTGTGGTCCTTCTAGGCTTCTCATTGTTCTGCACATGGACTCTCAGTAATTTTTTTTCTCCTGCACCACACAGTCAAAGGACACAACTAATGATTATCTCCTCATTTCCTGGAGGGAGGAAACTGAGCACCCACACACAGCAGGAACATCATCATGTGCACAGGCACAGGCAGAGCCCAACCCAGAAGCAGCTCCCTCATCTCTACCTCGGGAACTTACCTTTTTTTTTTGAAAGGTTTATTTATTCATGCATACAGAAACCAGGGTACAGGCCAGATGCGCGAGAGGGTAAGAGGATTCACCAGAGACAGAGCAGGGAACAGAACAGGCAGACTGACGAAATACACT
This sequence comes from Talpa occidentalis, assembly GCF_014898055.3. Taxonomy (NCBI): domain Eukaryota; kingdom Metazoa; phylum Chordata; class Mammalia; order Eulipotyphla; family Talpidae; genus Talpa; species Talpa occidentalis. The sequence goes on from NW_023604935.1 coordinate 17,672, forward strand.
GCTGAGGGGAGCAGCGGGTGAGACAGGAGAGGTCTACTGAACCATGTGGGAATCTTGCCCGCCACTGGGATCGAACTTATGCCGGCCGGGATCAAACTCGTGCTGCAAAGGGGGTCCTCCACCATAGCCCATTGGGCCCTCTTCCTACCTTGTTTCCTGCTCTTACCCCCACCCCATAGCTTCAATTCTGCAGTCATATATCTAGTTTGTTTGTTGATCAAATTCGTGCTGCAAAGGGGGCCCAAACTTACCCTTTAAATAGCTCCTCCTAACTCCCTTAGGAGAACTGGGTCATATTCTGCTTTCCCAAACTGGCTCCCTCATGCATGAGTCTAATAAATCCTTACCCGGTTCAACTACCATTAGCACTCTCTGGTGAATTCTTTCCCTAGAGTGCAAAGAACCCACTCTTTTGGGTTGTGGTCCTCTAACAAGTGCAAATGGCAAAATAATGAAGAAACAAATGATGTCTGAATAATATTTTGAAAATAGTTTTGACCCATGGATTCCCCGCAAAGTTCCTGGGGACTTCAAGGGTTCCACAGACCACACTTTGAGAAATGCTTTTCTGGTCAACTAGGAGAGTTTTCCAAGTGTTCTTCTATGTCTTTGCCTCCTCTTCATTTCCTAGAATCCCTCTCCTTGGGTTGGATTCCCTGACTCCCAAAGCTTGTTTTAGATCTTTGCCCTGAACTCTTCTACAACTCACCCCTCAGAAACGGGATGCCAGAGCGTGTCCACTGCCTGAGACAGGATATGGAGGGACGGTGCTTCCCTTTGGGACTGGGAAGTTTGTGCCTGTTTGGGTTTTGTTTTATACCAGCTTAATATGGCGTCTCAGCTCAGAGAGAGATCTGACATATTCTTTAAGAGGAATACTACTGGCCCTTTTATTTTTCATGTGTCTAATGCATTTGACTTGATGGCCACAGAGCATGAAGAGCTGTGCTGTCCCACAAGATACTCTGAGACAAGGGATAATTCTATGTGTGCACGGAACACTGTGATGCCTCTAGCTCATTGGTTATTGAGCACTTGAAATGTGAGTTTTTTAGCTGAGATGTTGAATTTTTTATTTTTTAAAAGATTTGTTTTTATTTATACAAGAGCGGGGGTACAGGCCAGATGCGTGGGAGGGTGAGAAGATTCACCAAACAGAGCAGGGAGCAGAACAGGCAGACGCCCGAAAACACTGCTGCGGGGAGCAGAGGTTGAGACAGGAGAGGTCTGCTGCACCATGTGGGTAGCTCCCTAGACGGCCGGGAATCGAACCCACACTCTAGAGACTGCAGACAGCTTCACAGCACTGCACTCAACCTGCTGCATCACTGGGAAGGCCCTGAATTTTTTATTTTATTTTATTTAAACCAAAAAAATCCCTATATATGACTACTAGGTACCGTATTGGAAATGCATATCTATGGTGTCCTTAGTTTTCAGCATCTGTCTCCTCGAAATACTGTGTGACTCAAAGGAAAATGTGTATTGAAATTATCTTCATATGGCTGTCATGGGTTAGTCTGTGTGGGTCTGAGACACATCGTTAAAATATAACATGCCCAAGGAAATTTAATTAACACTTATTTCAACTACTGGATTGTAGAGATATTGTCCCTGCACCTCCTGCCTCTGACCTTGTGGGAAACCAGCCCCTCAGCCTGCATGACAGTGAGGAGGCGAAGGCAAAGTCCTGAGGTCAGTGGCTGATGGAGGAGATAATTTACTTTTTTTTTTTTTTTTTTTTGCTTAAGAACTTTCCTTTTTGCCCTCATTGTGTTATTCAGTTGAGGCAACACTGGTTTACACACTGTATGTGTTAGAGGCACAGGGTCACACCTCTTCAGATGTTTGTTACCACTTAACACCCAACATAAGGACCCCATAGTCCTCCACCATAGCCTATTGGGCCCTCTTCCTACCTTGTTTCCTGCTCTTACCCCCACCCCATAGCTTCAATTCTGCAGTCATATTTCTAGTTTGTTTTGGTTTAGTTTCATCAATCCCTGCTTTGTTTCTTTATATTCCACATATGAATGAAATCTAATATTTAACTTCCCCCTTCAAATTTATTTCACTTCGCATAATCCCATCTGTATCTATCCATGTTGCTGCAAATTCAGTATTTCATCTTTTTCACAGCTGAGTAGTATTCCATTGTGTGTATAGCTTGTGTTCTTTATCCCCTCATGTGTCGTTGGGCACTTAAGTTGTCTCCATCTCTTGGTTATGGTAGACAGCACTGCAGTGACCATAAGAGGCACATATTCCTCAGAATTAGTGTTTTACTTCCTTTGGATAAATACCAAGGAATGGATAGGTACCATGGGACAGGTCTATTTTGAATATTTTAAGGAATCTTCATTTGTTCTCCATAGGGCAGGGCTGTACCCATGTGATATCCATAGAAAAGGGAGGTTCCAGGAGTCCTGCCCACCCCCAATCCGCCCCCCCTCCCCAGGAAAGGTGGAGCTGAGCAGGGATGAGAAGCTAACGAATAGGAGGAAGATATGGAGTAAGATGGGGAAAGAAGACTGGAGGAGGCGCATGGAGCAGAGAGACATGTGAAGAAGAATTCAGGCTTGCTCCTCAGGCTTGGACTTGTGTCAGGGAGTTGGGGACATGGAGACCCTTGAAAGAGACAAAGACGTGGGTGAGGGATCCATGGGGAGGCTGACAATGGCAGCTGTTATCTTGATGCGAATTTTGATTTTGCTCTTGTCCTTCCAGACTTGCCTGGCCCCTCCTGCCCCTGTCCCATGGGTCTCTACCAGTAGGTGCCTTAGCCTTGTGGCAGGCTTTTGGGCCTCAGTGGGCCTGCTTTGGGCCAAGCCTGCTTTGCTGGGCCTTACCCATGAGGGGGCGGGTAACTTTAATTAATTCATGTGGGAACTATTTTAACTATGTTCTTTCTCTTCTCTTTCGCTATTGCACACTAATTCTCTATTGCACACAAATTAAAATTCTTTTCTATTGAAGGTCTTATGCATTAGAGTACGTTTTATCTTTAAGCAGCTGATGACAGAAACCATGTAGAGTGTACAGGTTTGGGAGTCCAGGGAACCTCTCCTGCCTGCTAACAGGACCAGTCTCCATTCCCACCTACCGTGTACCAGAGTTCCTTTTCCTCCACACCCTTCAATGGGTCATTCTCACAGGTGTAAGATGGTAACTCACTGTGGTTTTAATTGGCATTTTCCTGACAGCACATGACGATAAACTCTTATCCATGTACCTTTTGGCCACATGCGTGTCTTCTATAGAAAAGTACCTATTTAGCTCCTCTGCCCCCTGTTTTGATTTGCTTGTTTTATTGTTGTGGAGTTTTTTGTAGATAGTAACTCCTTGCTGGATATATGATGTGCAAATATTTTCTCCAAATTGATATTGTCTTTTCATTTTAATGATTTTTCCTTCACAATGTAGAAGCTTTTTAGTTTGATGTTATCCATTGGTTTCTTTTTGCTTTTGTTTCCTTGGAGCACAGAAGACATTATGGGCAGTGAAAATACTCTGCATGATAATCTAATGATGGACATAGGTCATTGTACATTTGTCCAACACCCACAGAACAGACAACACCAGAGTGAACCCAAAGGAAACCATGACTTTGGCGTCTATGACGTGTGGGTCCATCACTGGTAACACACATACTGGTCTGGTCTTATATGATTTGGATGTGACATATGAAGAGTGTTATAAGTTGAGCAGTGTAGTGTAATTGACTTTTGAAAGCATATTTCATGCACATATCAGAACATTTAAATCACACTCAAGGATACACATAAGTTAAGTATGTGTATTGCCTCCACCCCCAACACCCCAGGCAGCCAGTATCTGCTCAAAACCAGTTAGTGATTTATCATTTCTCTTTTCCAATAAAAAGTATATCTATGCTTCTGTATGGACCCTAGTGTTTGTTTTCCTGTCAGTAAAGGAGTTCAGGACACAGAGTGGGGGAAGCATTTGCATATCATGAATCTGATTAAGGATTGTATCTAGAATTTACAAAATAACACTTAAAACTCAATGAGCAAAAAGAACAAACCAAGTTTAAAAAGGACAAAACAGTGTTGTAAATGAGTGGTGCCTCGTTTGAAAAATGGACAAAAGACTTTAACAGACACGTCACCAAGAAGAGACACAGACGACAAGGAAGAACATGAACAGATGCTCAGCATCACAGGGCACTAGGGAAAGACAAAAAGAACAACAGTGACGCCATCACACCTGGTAGGGGCTGAAAAATGCAAACCCTGCACAGGTGCTGCCCAGGATGTGGACAATAGGAGCCTCATCGTTGCCAGCAAGAGTGCAAAATGGCACGGTCACTGTGGAAGATCTTTGACAGTTTCTTTGAAAACCAGAAAACCTGACATACAGCCCAGTGATCACTGCCCCAGCTAGTTACCAACTAATTTGAAACTTATATTTGCACAGAACCCTGCATGCATGCAAATGTTTATAACAGAACACCCATAAGTGTGAGCTGCTCATAGTGCTTCCTTCCAAAGACAACAGCATTTAAATAAATGGAACAAAAAGTAGTTTGGCAGGAAGAAATCTGGGAAACACTGCTTTAGCCTAGTGTTGAAGGTTAACACCATCAGTGATCAGTCAGGTGGACATGATGAGCACTGACATGTTGAATGGACAATGACCTGTACCCCTGTGGTCTGCGTCCCCAAACCCACAGTCCCACTGAAAAAAACAAAAACAAAAAAATACCTAAATTGAGGTACTATGTTCCTGAGCAGTCCTCCTTGATGGAGGCTAAGAATAAAAAATTAGGTTCCTTGGTGGCTCCAGGGGTTAAGACTCCACCTATGAAGCTATACTTAACCTCTGTAGCACAAGTTCGATCCCTGGCCAGGGAGCTACCCACATGGCGCAGCAGACCTCTCCTGACTCCCCGCTGCTCCCCTCAGCAATGCATTTCAGTCAATCTGTGTGTTCTGCACCCCACGCTGTCTCTGGTGAATCATCTCTCCCCCCATACCTCTAGCCTGTGCCCCAATTCTTATATGCATAAATAAATAAATATTTTTAAAAAAAGAGTAGAAAAATTAGGGTGGAGGGGTCACATGACCAGAAACTGTGGGTGGGGGTAGAAGTGATTAACATAGTTACTAAACCAACTATAGAAATGAAAAATGCTTAGGGCCAACTGCTATAGCAAGTATCAGATGCAATAGGACGTGTACAGACCAGAGCTGGGATACGCACATGGAGCCACTGCAGAGAATTACTGGTCCTGACAAATCAGCCTAGTCACACCATAGAAGTAATTCATGTAAAGACAGATGACAGTTGCGCAAAGGAATGAGCCCTCCCATCTAGAACACCACCTCAGTGCCCTTTCTGCCCTGGGAAGAGACAGCTCTGCTCCCAAGGCTGCCACCTGGGGCCTGCAGGCTTCTCCTAACACACCCGCCTTCTCCAGGGGCAGCTCTTCCTGCCTGCTGGGGTCTGCACAAGCATCTTCTTCTTTCCTTTTGTGTGTGGGGGTTGGGGGCAGAGTGTGGGGTGTGGACACGCACACCACTGAAGGAGGACTTTGTTTTTGGTGAAACTTTTCTTCTCAGAGGTGACCCAAGAACCTCCATCTGTGAACCCACGACCTCCCCAAAACATCACTCCTCACCAAAGTCAATGTTTCAAAAATGACGAAAGTCTGAGAAACTGCCATCCAGGCACACTGGATGGGATTATGGAGCATAAAATGGACATTAACAAAAACTAATGAAAGTATGGCGTTTAGTAATTATGTCAACGTTGCTTCATTAGTTGTAAAAAAAAAAAAAAACTTTACTCATGTAGGATGTTGACAAAATAGAAATGCTGTGGTATAAACAAGAACTGTGCTACCTTTGCAACTTTTCTGTAAGTCTCACAGTATTCTTTAAATGTTATTTTTTAAAAGATTTATTTATTTATGCATACAAGAACTGGGGTACAGACCAGAGGTGTTGGGGTGACAGGATTCACCAGAGACAGAGTGGGGAGCAGAACAGGCAAACTGACTGAAACACACTGCTGAGGGGAGCAGCTGGGAGGTCAGGAGAGGTCTGCTGCGCCATGTTGGTAGCTTCCTGGCTGGGGATCGAACTTGTGCTGTAGTGGCTGCAGATAGCTTCATAGGCTGCATCTTAACCCCTTGCGCCACCAAGGAGGCCCTAAATGTTATTTTTTTTTTAATGCCCTCCAAATTTTATAGGTTGTAGAAGGAAAAATCTAATTTCCAGTTTTCCTAGGCCTTCTGAGGAGAAAAGATGGAAACCTCACACACAGGGCAGGGCTCTGGAGTCTCCTCTCCTCTGAGCCCTGGTTTTCTTGCTGCACACAGAGCAGCTCAGCCCCCAGGACCCCGCCCTCCAGGACACCCAACTCTGAGAATTCTTTAGAATTCTTTGTGAGCATTAGGTCTTTTCCAGACTCCAGATCAGCGCGGCAGCGCCCCCGTGTGGCCACGTGGCTGAGCACAGGAGCCCAGAGCTGCCCTTTCTCCTGCTCAGCCAGGCCCTCCCCAGGCTCCCTGGGCCCCCAGCGGCAGGACAGGGATCTGCACACAAGGGGGCGCCCAAGTATGTGTCAGTTTATCCTTATTTTTAGTCTCTAGTTGTCTCCAGGACATAACAACTGGTTCCTAGGTTCTAGGCAAATCCCCAAATAGACAATCACCTTACATTCTCCATCCTTGGATGAAGGGCGGGGCCTAGGAGAGCCCCCAGGGCACTTACTAGGAAGATGGGGAGACTCCTGTAAAAGAGAGCAGAGGATGGAAATGGGGACTTTAGGGGACAGAGGTGGAAAGGGGTGTAGGGGGAGCCAGAGAGGACCGGGCAGGGAAGGGGCAGCATAGGGGACCCTGTGAGGGGAAGTACTGTATGAGTGACATGGGGCTCTCACTGGGGGGCTGGAGCGTCTGTCTCCCCTGGGGGATGCAGCAGTGCTGGCCTGTAACTGCCCAGGGAACTGCGCACATCCGGGGCCTTGACCGTCCTTGCAGGGCTGGTGTCACCCCCACACACGCACATGCTGGTGACGGAGAGGACTGTAACAGGGGTTCCCCAGGGGAAGATCCAAGTTCCCTGACCTACCTAAGCAGGGTTGAGCTGAGCAGGGAGAAGAAGCAGCTGGAGAAGAGACTGGAGAAGGAAGGAAGCAGGATGGAGCCAGAAGGAGCCCTGGAGGAGGCACACGGAGCAGAGAGACACGTGAAGAACTTGCACTTCCTTCTTGACCTTGGACTGCGTGACACAGATGTGGGGAGAGACCCGTGGGGAGGTTACAATGTTAGATTCTATCTTGATTTTGCTCTTTTCCTTCCAGACTTGTCAGCCCCATCCACCACTTTACAATGGGTCCCCGCCAGGAGGTGCTTTAGGTGGCAGGCATTCAAGCCCTGTTTGGGCCAACCCTGTTTGGTTGAACATTTACCCACAAGGGGATGGTGACTTTGAATGTTTGATTTGGAAACTTTATTCTTTCCTTTTTCTTTGTTGCACACTAATTGTATTAAAGTTCCTTTCCATTAAAGGTCTTACATGTTTTGTCTTGATGCAGCAGATGGCAGAGTATGGGGGAGATAGATGGTTAAGGGGTGTCCTTAACCCCTCCTTACCCAGGACATCCCCCTCAGTTCCCCAATGCTGGGGTGTCAAGGAGATTCAGGGGGGCCAAGAGGAGGAGAGCAAGGCCTGAGCCACCCTGGAGGAGCAGCCCCGGGGGCTGATTCTGGGGCTCCAGGACCGCAATCCCTGCAGGCAGGTCAGAGTCAGCCCCACTCACAGCTCCAGGCCACTGACAACTCCTCTGTGCTTTGACCCTGCAGACACCACTTGGGATAGTGTGAAGAAAAAGAAATGAACAGCAAAATTAAATGGAATCTTAAAAACGTAGAAATAATTTTTTAAAATCTGTTTATTTTGAAAGACACTTCATGGGACATGGAATCCTTGTCTGATAGCTCATTGTTATCATGACCTTGACTGTCACGGAGTTACTCTGGCGCACGTGTTTATTGTGAGAAAACAGCCACTGATCAATTTATTGCCTTAATTTATTAATGGTTTGTACAAAATCACTTCCTACTTTGCACCTAAAACAAAGATCTGGCATCTGGCTATGCATTCCACCCACCCGACAACTCTACCTGGTCCCACGAGGGGGTGTGAGAGGTGACCAGGCTCTCCTTCAGTCCCTTGGGACGCGCTGAACTAGAACCAGGGAACCAAAAATGTTCTGGCAGTTTCCCAGAGAAATCACAGGGCACTCAGAGAGGTAGAGAGAGAGAGATTTAATTGTCACACCGGTGGGCTCAGCGGGATCGCTCCCCAAAGAGCTGAGCACCCAGGAACAAGAATGGCAAGGTTTTATACAGTTTGTATGAGATACTTGCTATCCCATCTCTCATGGTATAAGTGTTCTTTATTGTTTGGGAAGGAGGTTCAAGGGTGTCATGGCTACCACCTCAGGCAAGCAGTGAGTACACCAGCAACTTCTCCGCTCCAGCAAGCAGCAGAACCAAAGCAGCAGATTTGGGAAGGCAACAGAAACTAAGCATCAGACTCCCCAAGCAGCAGGCTTGGGAAATGTCCTGCTTCAGTTATCACTGTGTTTTAAATCAGGGGATCGTGAATGGATCAAGAAGGTGTGGTCCATAGATACAGTGGAATACTACTCAGTGATCAAAAACAGAAACTCATGCCATTTGGGAAATATGGATGGGGTCGGAAGGGATACTAAGCTTGATAAGTCAGAAGGAAAAAACAAATATCATGGTTTCCCTTATATGTGGGATATACAGAAATCAATCAAAGGGTCAGATTAAAGACAAAACTCGCAGCCTGATCCTAGATCTGAGGCCTACAGCAGGGGGAAGGAGAGAGATGGTTCCAAATAGGGGAGGGAAGAGCACAAGGGACTGTAGTGATGGATCATGGGTGCTATGGTGGTGAGAGAACCATAAGGACTGTAGTCCTGAGAGAGAAATCAAATATTATACAAAAATTAACAGTGATGTAAGGGAACAAATAAATAGATTGAATAAAAACTTTTATATCAATCACTGACAGCTAGAAAACAAATAAAATTAAATAAAGCAGAGGATTCTGAAGTTACAAAATGGGGGGGGGGAGGAATCCTATAACATTCAGTCCCACATAAGGCAGAGCTCTCATTCTCTGAGGGAAAATAATATTGAAGAAATTCAGGTGAATTACATTAAGTGATAACATTCTCAGTAGTCCAGTGCATCCTAAGACTGTCCCACTCACAGCTCCCCACAACCTGGCCCCATCCACTGGTGTGTCCCAGGGGGTGAGAATTCCCTCTAAGCTGTCCTCTGGGGCTCAGGACCCAACCCTTAATCCACACTTACCTGCAGCCTGACTAGTTGATTGCGTGTCCCCCTGTGGGAAGAAACATCATGTGAGACAGGGAGGAGTCAACCCATGGAGTCCTAAAGGAATCCCCAAGTCACAGGGAATTTTCTAGAACTGTGACTGAAGACCCAGGTCAGGACTGGGATATATGAAGAATGGATATGAAAGGGAATTGGAGTCTTTCCTTAGCAGGATCCTTCCCTTATGACATTTACTGGGAAACAGATCCCCACCACCACAGTTATAAGGTGAACAATTGGTGATGCATTTTCATAAGTGCCTTACAAAGAGTGAGTGTTCGCAATCAGCTCCAGACTGGGCAACACATGTGTGCGGATCATACTCCCTACTAACCAGGAAGGGCAAGTTCTCCCTGGACATGAAAGCCCCCAGTGGACAAGATCCCCCACTCCCTTCCCTACCTGAGCGCTTCTTCCTCCACATCACAGCTGCAGCCACCGAGCTCCAGTGAGCACAGCTCCAAGGAGAACCAGGCCAACAATGTGGCCCACGGTGGAGTCGGTGGAGTCAGTAGGGACAGTGGACTGAGGAAGGGGCACTGGAAGGGACGGGAAGGGGAGACCCTGAGCCCCAGGCCTCAACCTGACCCTCTGAAGATCTCCAGAAGGGCTCCTGATGACCCTGAGAAGCTCTGTGCTCACATTCCCTCCTTACCCCAAGTCAGGATTCGGGACTCCAGCAGCCCCTCATGCTGCACATGGCACATGTATCTCTGCTCCTCTCCAGAAGCCACCACTACAGCCGCCCACTTTTGGAAGTTTCCATCCCCACCAGGCCTGGTCTCCACCAGCTCTGTGTCCTGGGTCAGGTCCTCCCCATCTCGCTGCCAGGTCAGGGTAATGTTCGAAGGGTAGAAGCCCAGGGCCCAGCACCTCAGGGTGACCTCATGCTCAGAGGTGGGGTGGTGTGTCATGTGTGTCTTTGGGGGATCTGAGGAGAAGGGACAAAAAGTTCACACTTTAGGTTTTTCCTTCCTGGACACTGAAGCAGCCTCACTGACCATCCTCAGAATGAACATGACAATTGGTTTGGAGGGAGGAAGCACAAAAACCAGAAACCAGCCTAGTCTGAAGAATCTGGGATAATCCGGTAGGAGCCCAGGGTAGGAGGATTCAGGTCTCTAAGGAGAACACAGACTTTTGCTCCTGACCTGGGTAGAGGATGAATAACAGAAAGGCAGGAGTCAGATCCAGAAATGTCCTCAGACCAAAAACAAGGCCTTGAAAGAGAAACTCATGGTTCCCAGGATGGCTGCCTGGTCAAACGGATCCAGGAAGAGTTATTTCAGGATGGCCTCCCCTCCCTCAGGAGAGACTGGATTCCTTAAGCGTCCAGAAAAGTGGTGTCTTCTGGGCGAGTCTCTCTCTAGCACAGAACAGGACACCCAGGGGGACTCTCCCTCTCTGCCTAGAAAGCAGCTGCTGTTCTGCCCATTATTCCATTTCCCTGTGGGGCGCCAGGAGAGGGGAGGTCCGAGGCCTCGTGGCCCCTCTTACCTGTGCGCTGCAGCACCTCCTTCCCCGTCTCCAGGAGTCTGCGGAGCCGCGGGAAGCACCTGCTCTGCACACTGTGCCTGACGCGCTCGGCCCTGCCCGCCGCCTCCCACGCGCGCTGGGTGATCTGAGCCCCCGAGTCCGCGGGGTCCAGGAGCGCAGGTCCTCGCTCAGGGAGATGGAATCCGCGCCGTCGTAGGCGAACTGGTCATACCCGCCGAGGTTTCCGTGGGGACCTACTTCACAGCCACACATTTTCTGGAGAGTGTGAGACCCTGAGCCCCGCCCAGCGGTCAGCCCTGAGGTCACTCCCCAATCGCTCACCCCTACCCTGAATAAACCTAAACTGAAAATGAATGGGCAGGCAGGAAAGTCCTGCCGGCTCTTCCCGGGGAGGGTCCTGGCAGATCCACCATCCTCGAGGGGTCAGTGGACCCTGAGACTCGGGACACCCCGGCCTTATGGTGGGAATGGGGGTGACCTGACCCTGGCCCCGCTCCGCGAAGCTCACCGTCCTCGCTCTGGTTGTAGCGGCCGCGCAGGTCCCTCAGGAGCGCTTTGAACCACTGCGCGTTGTCCCTTTGGATCAGAGTCTCCTCGTCCAGGTCCTCCTGCCCCACCTGCCCCGCCCAGGGCGCCCGCGGCTCCGCGCTCTGGCCCAGGGAGTCGCTGTCCAACCGCTCGAACTGCGCGTCGTCCACGTAGCCCACGGCGATGAAGCGGGGCTCCCCGAGGCCGGGCCAGGACATCGGTGGAGAAAAGCCTCAGGGAGTGGGGGCCTGGGGGCGGGAGGGGAGACCCGGGCTGACCCTCCTCTCATTGCGGGCCCAGGGCCCAGGGAGCTGGGCCTGGAGGGGAGAAAGGGGCGGGGCCGTGAGAGTGAAAAGGGGCGGTGGGTCAAGAAGGGCCCAGACTCAGGGGACCAGAGCACTCAGGGGAGGCGGGAGGGACAGAAGGGGCCAGAACACAGGGTGCCTGCAGGGGGTACAAGAGGTTGGGGGGAGATGAGCCTTTCCTGGGGTCCTGCACCCGCAGTGGGCTCCTTGCTCCTCCCTCCTGGAGCAACAGTGTCCAGCTGGACACGCACTCACCCGCCCGGTCTCCATCAGGCCAGGGGCCCCCAGAGCAGCAGCAGGAGGGTGAGGGGCATCACACCCCATCCAGGGGTCTGGGGAGAAGGAGTCCAGGAGGGTCCTTGGAGACTGTGTAACTGGAGCAGGATGATGCTGATTGTCTTCCCTGGACACCCCCAGGAAATGGGGAGAGAGAATGGGGTGAGTGTGGGGTCATCAAGGCTGCCCCACCCCACAGAGCCTGTGAGAGGGAGACATGATGCCGTGACAGTGTGACATCCACAGACAGGGGAGGCTCCAAATTCTCCAAATTCTCCAAATTCTCTTCCTCACCTTAGGGAGGAGTGGATTTGGGCTGGGAGAAGCAGCAGCCTGGGGGAATGAAGAAAACTAGTAGTATTTTCAAATAATTGTGAATATTGATACTAAATTAAAACTGTACACACAGTAGTTTTCTCAAAGGTTATTTGCAAAGTGAAACCTGAAATAATATCAGGGAATATTTCCTATTCTGTTACATTTCCATGGGCCTCTCTTGCATATTGGTTGGGACTTGTGCTAATGCATGATTTTTTAAGGTGATACATTGTTTCACTAAGTTACATAGATTTTTTAGTGTTAATTACACTGGAATCAAATGATCAAAATGTTTTATTTTTTTAATCACAAATCCCAAAAGAAAATTTGTACTCTAAATTGTCAAGTAGTGATGCACTCAATTTTTCATAATTCTGGGTTTCTCTGAGAGCTTATATTTTATCAGGCAAAGTTACTGCCATTTGCCAATTGTTGATTTTCTTCAAAAACAGACACTCATTTTGAGGAAAGTGT
>NW_023604936.1:0-30452 GCF_014898055.3 Talpa occidentalis
GGTGGCGCAGCAGTTGAGCACTGGGCTGCAAGCTGCCTGCAGCCTCTGCAGCGCCAGTTCGATCCCCGGCTGCCAGCGAGGGTCCCACATGGCGCGCGCAGACCTCTCCTGCCGCGCCCGCTGCTCCCCTCGGAAGTGTATTTCATCACTCTGCCTGTTCTGCTCCCCACTCTGGCTCTGGTGAATTCTCTCACCCTCCGTGCTTCCGACTGTACCCCAGTGCTTGTATAAATAATAAACAGATAAATAAATAAATAATAAATCTTTTTAAAAAAAATAATAAAAACAGACAGCAATCAAAACTATGGTTAAATAAATCATGACTCATCCATGCAATGCAGTTTTATACAGAATAAGGTAAATATTTTTGATATGGAAAGATCTCATTGATAAGGGGGGAAATAAAGCAAAGTGCAGAAAAGCCTATAAAGGAGATCCATTTCTGATAGTAGAAGGTAGGTCCTACTAGACCTTTCATCATAACTGCTCTAAATTCTGGCTTTGGCCAACCAAAAGCAGGCCAAAACTGAAGGCAAATTGATAGTTAGAAAAAAAGGAATTTCCCTGATAAGTTTTACACCTTTTTGTCTGAATACAGACAGTCAAGTAGGGAAGCTAACATTTTAGAGTTGAATAAATAATTAACCTACTAAATTAAATAGTGTGAGAACCAGAGATGAGAGTTCTGGACAACCATAGCCTATAGAAAGTAGTTACAGGGATTGGAGAAAGAATAGCCCCAAATTTTACATATAAATTCCACTCAAGTCTGGTTGATCCTTGAACTACAAATCACTGGGTAGATTGTAAACAGCCAACAGGGTAAAATATCTAAACAAATTTCAGTTGCTTTCCACCTGGGAAAACAGAACCTATAGTTATAAACCCAAACAAGTTAACTGCCTGCTGTGCCAAAAGTCAGTATCCTTAAGAGGAACTTAAAGGGGGCCTCCCTGGTGGCACAGCGGTTGAGTGCTGGGTTGCGAAGCTGCCTGCAGCCTCTGCAGCGCTGGTTCGATCCCCGGCTGCTCCCCGGCCACTGGAGGAGGGTCCCGCATGGCGCGCAGACCTCTCCTGCTGCTCCCCTCAGCAGTGTACTTGTGAATTCTCTCACTCTCCCGCGCTTCTGACTGTACCCAGTGCTTGTATAAATAAATAAATTAATTTTTTTTAAAAAAAGAGGAACTTAAAGGAACTCAGTCTGTCACATCATCATTAACATACAATCCAAAATTGGTAACATTTGAAAAAACAGGAAAGTATGACCCATACAGAAGAGGAAAGACAATCTGTTGAGACTTATTTATTTATTTATACAAGCACTGGTTACAGTCAGAAGCGCGGGAGGGTGAGAGAATGCACCAGAGCCAGAGCGGGGAGCAGAACAGGCAGACTGACGAAGCACACTGCTGAGGGGAGCAGCGGGCGCTACAGGAAAGGTCTGCGCACCCTGTGGGACCCTCACTGGGGGCCAGGGATCAAACCAGCGCTGCAGAGGCTGTGGGCAGCTTCGCAGCCCAGCGCTCATTCCTGCGCCACCAAGGGGAGGTCCACAGATAAGGGTTTTAAAACAGATGTTATAACTGTCTAAGTATCTTAGGAGCATGTGCTTGCAATGAATGAACAAAGTGAAATCTTAGTAGGGAAATTAGAAATTCTCACAAAGAACTAAATATAAATTCTAGAACTAAAAAGTATAATGTCTAAAAATTTCACTGCATGGACTAATAGCAGTTTGAGGATCACAGAAGATTCACTAAAACTTGGATTATAGTTCACTGGAAATGAGCCATTCTGAATAATAGGAGGAAAATGACCTATCAAATATGAAAAGCTCTGTTCAAAAGAAGAGAAGAAATTGTGGCCAAAAGTTTCCTGTATTTGCTGGAAAAATACACAAATTGGAGAAATTTGGCAAACCTCAAGCAGGATAAATACTACTAAGATTACATCTAAGCACATCAAACAAAAGACAGAGATAATGAGAAAATCTTGAAAGTAGCCAGAGGAAATGACAGATTAATTAAAGAGGAAGAGTCGTACAAATTACTGTGGCATTCTTAATGGAATAGTAGAGATCAGAGCATTGAATGACATCTTTAAAGCACTGAAAGAAAAGAACTGTCAAGCTAAATTCTATGCCTAAAGAAAATATTCAGTGAATGTAAAAATGAAAGTATTTCCAAGTAAAGAGAACCTAAGTCTTTATTACCAAATAGACCTACATTATAATAAATAGTAAGATGAATTTTTAAGGCCTGAAATGAAAAATATGTGGATAAATGTAAAAACCCGTTTTTCTCCCTTAAATTCTTTAAAATTCAAATAACTCCTTGTCTCAATATCTACCTTGGGGGTATTACTATATGGAGTTGGCTGAGTAATGACATGGATAGCCCAATGTCAGTGAAATAAAATTTTTACTAAGTTTCCCAAGAGATGGGGACATACTGTGTCACTCAGAGCCCCTAGAAATAACAATTTTGGTCAAGAGGCAGAAAGATCAAGGAGAAATCCTAAGCCAGAGCCTTAATTGAGGTTTCCACAAGAAACACAAGGCCCTCTCCTGACTCGCCCACTGCTCCCCTCAGCAGTGTACTTCCATAATCTGCCTGTTCTGTTCCCCACTCTGTCTCTGGTGAATCCTCTCTCCAGGCCTCTGGCCTATTCCCCAGCTCTTGTATGCATAAATAAGAAAAAAAACCTTTAAAAAAAGAAAGAAAGAAACACAGGGCAGATTGGAGTAAGCAATGTAGGGTTGTTTTGGTTGAATAGTTTTGATAGGCCCGAGGCATCGAGCCTATCTGGTCTGGCTCTGGGTTGATTTTGGACAAAGGCAGTATTGGCTTGTTGTGAAAGTTTAATGAGATGGTTGGAGTTGTGGGCTCTTGATTGGTTAGTTAGTATATGAAATGCTGCTCCAGGTAAGCCCTTAGCTGTCTATGAAAAGACTGGTCTGGGAAGGGAGAGAGTATGGAGGGAATAGTCACCAATGATCCAGGACACAAATATCAGAGAATACAATTGCATTAATAAAATGCAGTTGACCCTTTGATGAATAGATGCCAAATAAACAAATACAGAATGTTTTGGCTAACATTCATTTGGATAATTAAAAATTACTAATTCCTGCAAGGAGGTCATAGAGAATACACAGTTACGTGATAATAAAGATGCATTTCTGAAAACCAAAACCTCATCTTGTACTTTCTCTGTGATACTATTTTTATGGGATTTTAATGGGGAATAAGTGTAAGTATCCCAACCAAATTTGTTACAGTTGTTTGCTGGCACCTGGACAGTTCATTTTTATGAAAATTTTCTTACACAGGCTATATTGATTTGTCAAAAAGAAGAGTTTCTCCAGAGGAAGCAATCAAGTGTGAAGATAAATTCACCAAGTCCAAAACTGTAAGTAGATTTTTGAGTCATATTAGTCCACTGTTGGGTGGATGTGTTTAATAATAATTAGTATGTTATATTCCTGACAGAAAAATAAAAAACAAAACTTACGTTTTTTGTAATTCTTTATTCCTGTTTCCAATTTTGTGTCATATAATTTGAAGACTTAATTTCGACTTAATTACAGTGTTTTTAATCTCATGTTGTTAGTTCCTTCAAGCACTGCTTATTTAATGTTCACAAATCAATGCAGGATGTTAGTGTTTAAGCTGTTTTTGATTAAATTAACAATGGCTAACATCAGCTGATTTGACAATATATTGTTCTTGACTTTCATCTCTGATATGGAATAAGTATCACAGGAAAAAACCAGCAGGTATATGTTAAGAATGAGAAAGATTATATAAAAAATGTGTGAATCCAGGAAGGTAAGTCAAGTCCTATTATTAGATCCCTCCCCCTCATATCCTTCCCCACCACCCGTACCCCCAGTTTGTTAGTTATTTGTATTACTATTTTTTGCTAAAATTTCCTGCTCACTTATCCAGAGTAAGCACTAACGAAGCAAGAACCACCGTTTCTTCATTCTTCATGTTCTTTTTCTGTTCTCTTGCCCTTTTTAAATTATCCTTTATTCCCTAGATCCTTGATTCTTAATGGCACTATTTCCATTGTTTCTGTTCTTTGCTCTTTTGTGTCCTTTGCTCTCTTCTGCCATGTATATTATATTCATTCCTGTCCTCAACACAAAATGCCAAGAAAACTGTTCAAATAAAGAAAAGATTTTTAAAATCTTGCTTATTAACCATAGTAAAAAAGAATAAAAATCTTTTTTAAAACTATCAGACCATTTACCCGAGCCTTTCCCTTCATTTTAATAATGTGCTTACTCGTTTGGTGGTTTGTTTTTTTGTTTTGTTTTGTTTTGTTTTGTTTTTTTGTTTTTAAGCAAACATGCTGGTTCTCTGTTTTATTTTTATTTTTCTTATTATTTTTTAAAAGCTTTATTTTTATACAAGAACTGGGGTACAGGCCAGAGGCATCAGCAAGATCCCTTTTTAGTAAATTCTTAGGACCTTACCACTCAGAACGTAGTCTCTGAACCAAGTTTTAGCATCACCACACAGCTGACTAGAATGCAGGATCTCAAGTCACACCAAGTTTGAGGATCCAAATTTGAGAACCACTGCTCTTGTTTCTTTCCCCTATCATATTGTCAAAATAAGATGGCAGAATGAAATACCGAATTTAGTACCTTTCCTCAGATTTCATGTGTAATTAGCACAAGAACCTCCTTCCTTACACTCTTTCTCTTTCTAAGCCCTTTGGTTTTAGGAGAGTAGAAAAATTGCTTGGCAGCCATGGTTAGACTGGATAGGATTCAATGATAACCGATCAGAAAGATTACTAAAATCTCAGTCTTGGGTGCATGCTCTCATATGAAAGGTAGTAGTCAGAGCTTACATTTGTATAAGGGGATTTGTATGATGTTTTCCATTTATCGAATATGCTCTTTATATATATTTAAGGTTTCTGAAGTAAGGAGAGATACTAGTATCTCTCTTTTCCAGGTAAGGAAACATTCAGATAGGTTAATTATCCCAGAGGCAAGACTTGATCTGGTTTAGACTAGATTAGATTTATACTATTTTCTATAACTTTTGTTGTGTCCATTTAAATTATCATGGGAAATAAGATACTTCTCTTTGGAGAAAGAGTATGTGGTATGGCAGTCTTTTGTTGTTAAGTAATTATTGCAGTTAAACTAACCAGCAGTTTGCTTTTTATATACTATCTATTGAAATGTAAAACACCTAGTTTTTTATAGATCTCTTACCTTTGAATTGTTCACCTCTGGATTTTGTTTGTAGGTTTATAGTATTCTTCGTCATGTTGCTGAGGTGTTAGAGTACACCAAGGATGAGCAGCTGGAAAGCCTGTTCCAGAGGACTGCCTGGGTCTTTGATGACAAGTACAAAAGACCTGGATACGGTGCCTATGATGCGTTTAAGCATGCTGTCTCGTAAGAACACCTTCTTGGCTCTGCTTCTACCTTGATATCACAACTGCTGGGTCTAGCACATGGGCTGAGAGCCTGACAATTAATCACACAATATCCATGTGTTATAAGTGCTTGCCAAATTTAGATTAGAATATTTCACTATAAAAGGCCAATCCTATATACCCAAGCCTATAGAATTTTGTGTAACATAGTTATATGCCTTCATAAACCAAATGGTCTCACCTCACACTGCTCCCTTACACATTTTTCTTTCCTATTTTGTTATTATCCTAGGTGTCTTCAGGCCAATGTAGATATCTCATCTAAAATTAACTTCTCATCTACCTCAGTTCCTTAGAATTCAGTCTATGCCCCTTTAGCCAGTTTTCCATGTTGGCTTGCTCTGGTCTTATTATTATCAGAATTTGCCCTGCGAGCTGTGTATCATAACCTTTACTTCAGCATTCTGTTCTTTTAACACAGCCTCCTGTTAATCCAGCTCCCACAGTTAGTTCTGTGCCATCTTAATTACTGTCAGGCTCTGATTCCAAACCTTTACTTTCTTCCTGTCTCTTCATTTTTTCCTGCCTTTTCTTGTTTAAGCATATATATACCATGATCTATCTTTTGAACAACTTTCTTGCCAATATCATGAGCTCTTTGCCCTGTTTTTCCTTCTGTTACATCCAGCCCTTGATCCATGTTCCTGCCTTCTCTGTACTCAGAGTCTTCTGGGTGCTGCTAGGAAAAAACAGAATCTTGCAGGTTGGTGCCACTGTATATTCATGGTCCCCAGCCTCAGCTGGACCTTCTCTGCTCCTGGTCAGCTCAGCTCTTTGGGGACTAGCTCTTTTGGAGTTTCTCTCTTTCTCGGATACTCCTTTCATTTAGGTGGTGTGCTCGCTTCCTAGTTTATAAAGAAAATAGAAGCCATTGCTTCTTTCTTCCTCTATCGCAGCAAACTTATCTCCCTCTCATTTGTCATTACCTCTTATCACACTGGGGTTCATATCTTTCTTTCTGTTAAATTAAGCCAACCTCCTTTGCCCAGGTACTGCTCAGGGATTGCTTGCTATCATTTTTTCCCTCTCTCGAGTCTTCAGCCTTTCCCTTTGTTGGTTTTGCACCATCAGCATAAATATATACTCTGATTTCTCTCACTTATACTAAAAAAAAGTCTTCTCAACTTTCCCTCTACTGTGTAGCAAACATGGCATAGTCTTCTTTTAACAGCCAGACTCCTTCAGTTCTCTGTACTAAGAGTCTCTTTTTTAATAAACTCTTAACCTCCTATTCCTGTCTAAATGTTAGTGTTCTTCAAGCATTCTCACTAGTCACTGAGGTTACTTTCTCAACCTTTGTGCTTCCAAAGGATATTGGTCCCCTGAACCCTCAGAATGGCCGGATGCCACGTGCTTCTTTTAGATCCTACAACAAGCCAACTCCAAATCCCTTCCAATTCACCTATCCCTGCCTCCCTCACTCCTGCCCCAGGCCCCCCCCCATGTGACTTTCTTTTAATATCACATGGGAAAGGTGAAAATAATTGCTAACCTTTATTTAATTCTCACAGCAATTTGTGGTATAAGTGCTATTATTATGCTTATCTTATGGGTGAGAAAATTGAGACAAAGATAAAATAATTTTTTCCAATTTTACACAGCTAGCAGATGGTAGAGCCAAGACTCAAACCCAGGCATTTTGGCTCCACCCAGATTTTTGTACAACTAATCGTTAAGCTCTGCTTTGTATTTCTGTTCTCTCTGACTTCAGTCCTGCACTCCTCCATCAGTATACCTTTTAACGTGGCTTGCTGTCATCATCTGGCCCTAGTTACCTCTAGCATCCCTCTCCAGTTAACTTTCACATGCATTATTCCCTTTTCTTTGGACATTCTTCTTTTGCTTCATCAATCATGTAGTGGCCATCCAGGTTTAACTAATGATATATATATATATATATATATATATACTCAATCATGTAGTGGCCATCCAGGTTTAACTAATGATATATATATATATATATATATATATATATATATTGCTACATGTGCTTCATGATTTTTTTTTTTTTTTTTTTTTTATAGAGGCATGTTTTATTTATTTATTTTGTTTGTTTGTTTGTTTTGTTTATACATGCACTGGGTACAGTCAGAAGCACGGGAGGGTGAGAGAATTCACCAGAGCCAGAGCGGGGAGCAGAGCAGGCAGAAGGACCGAAGTACACTGCTGAGGGGAGCAGCGGGTGGCAGGAGAGGTCTGCGCACCATGTGGGATCCTCCGCCGGTGGCCGGGGAGCAGCCGGGGATCGAACCGGCGCCGCAGAGGCCGCGGGCAGCTTCGCAACCCAGCGCTCAACCGCTGCGCCACCGGGGAGGCCCCGATTTTTTATTTTTTTAATTAAGAAATAAAATTTCTGAGGTAGCTGTAAGCAGTATTTTAACCTTCCCAATCCATTTTTCCCTACAAACATCAGTGGTAACCACTATTCTGAAATTAGTATGAATCATTATTTTGTTTCATGGTTGTAATACAGTGTAAAGTACCTATATAATGGTTTTTGTGTCTAAAATTAATTGTCGTATCTTTCTATACCTCGCTTTTTCGTAAGGCTGTAATTAAGCAGGACTTCCCCAAAGGGATAAATTATACCACTCTTTATTTTCTATGTAGTATATCATTGTAAGAATATACTTTCTCTGTTCCCCTATTAAGAGATATTTAGGAAATCTCCCCTATCCCTTCCCCCTGTTTTTGAAACAATTCTATAATGAAAATCCACATACATGTCTTCATAAATTTTCACGTTTCTAAGGTATATACCTAGGAATAGAATTGTTGGGTCATAGCATTGATATATACACCTTTAGATTTACCCAGTTTTGCTAAAGTACTCTCCAAATTGGTTCTACAATTTCTATTCCCTCTAGCAGTTGTATGAGTGAGTGTTTGTCCTTTCATTCTCACCAACATTTGGTATACATCATCTTTTTTTTTCCTTAAGCCAAACTGGTGGATGTACAATTGTGTCTTATTTTAGCTTGCATTCTACTGGTTGTTGGTAAAATTAGCAGCTTTTCATAAGTTTATTGATCCCTCGTATTCTATGAAGCCTTTCTTCATTGCATTTGCCCATTTCCTGTTGGTTTCTCTTCTCGCCGTTTTGTAGGCAGCATTAGCTGAATGAAAATTCCCTCCCTCCATCCACATTCTTTTGCCTTGTACTTCTTAATCTATCCTTTTTAAGCCTGATGCTTGCTTGTGCCATTCCTTTTTTGATACATCATCGCTGCCTTTCTTCCAATAATTCTTCTTTTGCTTGTTAAAGTCCTACCATTCTTTTAGTGAATTTTTTCTTTTTTTTTTTTCATTTGTTCAGTAGACCCTGGTCCCTGTGTTGTGGGACTTAGGAGAGTTAGATGAAATACCACTTTATCCATGAAGTCCTTCCTGGCCCTACTAATTGGAACTAGTACTTTACTTGCCTGAAGTGCAGGGATGCACTCTTCTCTTTGAAATTTTTCTCCCATGTTGTTCTTTTTCCAGGATGAATCATAAGCCTTGAAGCAGGGACTGCTGGTTACATTGGTTACATGGTGTCAAATATATTAGGAGACATTTTAAATTGCTTGCTTTAGACAGATTGCTAATTGGATGTTTCCTATTTGTTATATACTGCTAAGTTTTTCACTTTTCCTGTCTCATTTAATTCCATAATCCTGTGATATTTCACAGGATTCATTTCTCTTTCATTTTACAAATTTGGAAACAGATCTAGAAAGACCCAACAAAACATCGTTATTAAAGTGCAGAGCTAAGATTTGAACTCTAATTCTGATACTAAAGCCTTACTCTTAAATATTCTCTGCAGTATTATATTTAATAATTGCAATTTATCAATAAAGTAACCTTGACCTTTTTTGCTGTTTTTTGATTTGGGGATTTGTTTGTTTTTTATCAGAGATCCATCTATTTTGGATAGTTTAGATTTGAATGAAGATGAACGGGAAGTACTCATTAACAATATTAATAGGCGTTTGACCCCACAAGCTGTCAAAATTCGAGCAGGTAAAGGATTTTTTTAATGATGTGTAAAATATTTTGCATGTATCAAAAAAGTTGTTAATAAGCCTTACCAAAGAATATGTTCCTACATCAACATCTGTACATTTTTCTAAAAGCTTATTTTTTATAACAGAAAAACATTATTTCTACTTCTGCTGAATTGTGTATTTAAATCAACTCAAATGAAAACTGATTTGAGTTCAGCTAACCTTAAGTTAGCCCTTTTTTAAAAAAACAAAGGGGAGTTTATTTTGGTTTAGTGTATACTTTAAAGTATTCTTAGCCTGTTTATTGTTTGTATTTTTTTTTTTTTTTAAGATTTATTTATGTATGCTTACAAGAACAGGGTACAGGCCAGAGGTGCAGGGGGTGAGAGGATTCACCAGAGACAGAGCTGGGAACAGAACAGGCAGATTGACTGAAGTACACTGCTGAGGGGAGCAGCGGACAAGACAGGAGAGGTCTGCTGTGCCATGTGGGTGGCTCCCTGGCTGGCCAGGTATCAAACTCTTGCTGCAGAGGCTGTGGATAGCTTCATAGTGCTTGCGCCACCAGGGAGGCCCTCATTGTTTGTAATGTATTCTTTTAAGACATTTTTCCTATACACATATGCTATTGAGGAATTATGTGGTGTATATTTGGATTTAATTTTTTATTTTTACAATAATGGAATCATACTATGTAAGTTTTTTCTGACTATTGTTTTCTACTTGGTGTATCATAGCTGCCCTTTCATGCAGAGCACAGGAACCTTCTCATTCTTTTTAATGGCTAGGTAGTACTACATACACTGATAAATCTTAACAGTAACCACTGCCCTCTTAAAAGAACATTTAGGTTGAGCCAGTTTTTAATATTAAAAAAAAACTACAAATTAACACCCTTATACATGTGCACTTATTTATATGTAAGTGTTCTGTGAAGGTTCTGTAAAGCAAACTTTTTTTGAGAAATTTTTGGTGTAAAATTTTGAATTTTTATAATTTCAGATATTGAAGTGGCTTGTTATGGTTATGAAGGCATTGATGCTGTGAAAGAAGCCCTGAGAGCAGGTTTGAATTGTTCTACAGAAACTATGCCCATCAAAGTGAGTCATCGGTTTTCTCCCTTGCTGCTGCACAGCCCTCTAAGCCAAGTCAGATGTTTTTTATGATTTTATTTCTTAGCAAATGTTATGAAAAGTTGTAATATTTCTAGGGTATATTTACAACTTATGCCTAGACTTTTTGTTGTAGCTACTGCTGCTGTCATGGGGTGGGGTGGGGTGGGGTGGCTGTTGGTATTTAGAAGACTCCTTTACAGTAAAAAGGATTATGTGTGCCCATAATGCTCATAGTATTCTCTCATATTCACACAACTTTTAGGTGGTTTGGTCTGAATTATTTGTTAGTAAAATTAACTGGGTGATGGTTGTTCAGAATCTCTTAGAAGAATTTCTTTTATCAGTTTAGGACCAAATAGGAATTTTTGTTTGTTTAGTGACAGGTTATCTGTTATGCTGATGATGTCTAGGATTAGTTCAGACACCCAGAAGTCATAATTCTTCATACTTGGTATTGCAGTGCATTGTTTATACTACAGGGTTAAATTACTTATCATTTAGCTTTTGTTTCATTAACAAGCCACTCCAGATTCCTGTCCTATTGAGTTTTGGGGTGATTTGTTAAGGCAGCAGATTAACAAAGCAATTCTCAGACATCCCAATAGTTAGGTGTTCTGTAGGTACATTCATAATTAAATTTTTGTCTTTCTTCCATAGATTAATCTAATAGCTCCTCCTCGGTATGTGATGACTACAACAACCCTGGAGAGAACAGAAGGCCTCTCTGTCCTCAATCAGGCTATGGCTGTTATCAAAGAAAAGATTGAGGAAAAGAGGGGTGTCTTCAATGTGCAAATGGAGGTGAGATTAATATTATTTATGCCTTGTTCTAAAATTTTTTTTTTTAAAGATTTATCTATTTATTTATACAAGCACGGGGTACATTCAGAAGCGTGGGAGGGTGAGAGAATTCACCAGAGCCAGAGCGGGGAGCAGAGCAGGCAGAAGGACCGAAGCACACTGCTGAGGGGAGCAGCGGGCGGCAGGAGAGGTCTGCGCGCCATGTGGGACCCTCCTCCGGTGGCCGGGGAGCAGCCGGGGATCAAACCAGTGCTGCAGAAGCTGCGGGCAGCTTCGCAACCCAGTGCTCAACCGCTGCGCCACCGGGGGGGCCCTCCTTGTTCTAAAATTTTTAAGAAATTAAATCATTTAAATGATTTATATTCTAAAATCATAATCATTGCCTTTTAGTTTTAAAGATACATTGAAGATCATGACCCTGATAAGCATAAAGTAACCACTGTCTCAGTGGGTTCCTAAAAGGACTTTTTTTCAGTAAATAAAAACTGTTTTGTACAATGGGTATTCAGGACTATGAAAACTTACGGTGTTAGGTTTCTCTTCCCCAGCCCTAGGAGGGAAAAAAATAGACAATGAAAATGAGTGAATAGCTATTGTGAGAACTTAATGTGGAATGCTTAAAATTTGATCTCAGGATTTAGAAACGAGCCATCTCCTGTATTTTCCTCATATACTAATATTACATACATATAATTATTCCTTCTGTGGAAAGGAATAGTAATTTATTCTGAACCCGAAAGATGCAATTTTACAGGACATCTTTTTGTGGGTTCAGAGGATGCAATCACCGAGATTATTTTCATTTTGAGTTTGTAAAAATAACAGAAAATAGTATTCTGTTTTAATGTATGCAATATGCACATTTCTTTTTTCTATTTTTTTGTTCTTGTACATTTCTTTTGTTAAGAAATTGATTAGTGATGTGTCATCACTCAAAAGTGAACATGTACAGCAAAGTTGTCAGAAAGCAAAGTGTTTAAGAGAAAAATAGTAGGCAGTAATAGTAATTGACTTTGCATTTGTGTACTGTTTAACTACTTTGCTTTGAAATTATGCCTCTGCTTCCACAGCCCAAAGTGGTCACAGACACAGATGAGACTGAACTTGCAAGGCAGCTGGAAAGGCTTGAGAGAGAGAATGCAGAAGTGGATGGAGATGATGATGCAGAAGAAATGGAAGCCAAAGCTGAAGATTAACTTTGTGGAAAACAAGAGTCCAGTTTAAGGAATACAAAACAGCCCTTCTTGCTGTAAACCCTAGACTTGAAAGTTTTCCAGTATTGAAAACTTCAAAGCTGAATATTTTTTTATTTCCAAGTATTTAAATGTTCCAACAGACCAAATGCCCTCCTGAATGCCAGCTGTTTTCACACATTAGCTCCAACACATTGAGCACTTTTTGAGGGAGTGGCTTGATTTTACTAGAGACAAATATTTAAAAGTCATAAAATTGGGCTTGTGATTCCCATTTCTGATGTCTCCAGATTGGCACCCCTTTGTAGTTTAGTGCCTCCATGAGATTTCCAGAGGCACCCAAAGCAAATAGTCTGAACCTTTCTATATAAAATGTATCAAGCAAACATTAAATAAATTTCTGGGATATTTAACTATAGGCTTCTTCCTTCTTGTCACCAGTTAAAAGCGTTATGAATACTAAGACCTCATTCTCTTATCTTCATTTTAGTCTAGATGTGTGGGCAACTGGCCAAAGGATTGATGCAGCAGATCCTTTCAAAGGGGTTAGAGAAAGTACAGTTAAAGCGGAGTCTTCAGGGGGAAAAAGCCTTAAAATGCAGTTAAAGACATATTGGTTGTGTGCCTTTTACCTATTTGAGATTGATGACATCTGGTAGGAGGGACAAATAATCACACTGTACTGAGCTGCTTGTCTTGAGTTTGTAATTCAGGCTAGTAAATTATGTTTTGGTTTTTGCTGCTTTAATTTAGTTGTTTTAAGTATCACCATCCAACTTTTGATTTTTTTTCCTTTGGACTATTCACTAGGTGCCACCTAGAGCTTCAGTTCTCTTTATAATAGAATAAGGATCTTTTTGAACACAATTACAATTTTTCTACATGTTTTCATCATTTTTATCTTTAGGAGCTAATATTTTAAAAGTACACAAAGGTAAATTCCATAGATAACAAACACGTTTTGAAGTCACAGTTAACAGTAGTCAGGGTGTAGAAAGTCGAGTTCCTTTGGTCTGCTTTAAAATTTAAGCTCTAGGATAACTGAGGTATTAAATATATATTAATTTTAGTAATTATTCATAGAAGGATATCTAACTATTTAGGAGATTAAAACTAACTCACCCTAGTCAATCCAAAGCTAGACTTAACTATTAAAGGGACTGGAAAAGAGTGTGTTGGCAAGATAGGTAGTGCCATTTGTAAAGGTGTATCTGTTTAATTTAGTGGCCTCTACTAGCTTTTTAAATCCAAAAGTCTAACTCCATATAGCCATTTCCACGAGGGAGCTATATCTAGGTCCCATACTGGGAGTTTAGAGGAAAATCTTGGCTGTACTCAAAATGGCGCATAATTTTCACTTTTGTCTTTTTGAGGGGTCAAAAGACAAATCTAAAAGCTTACAGCATCAAGAATGTCATCAAAATATAACAGGTGCTCCTTAAATATTTGCTGTAAGTAGGAGAATGGAATTTTTACTTAGCTTACGGGTTTTTTAATTACTTCAAAAGCCATAACTGTTGAGAGAGATTGTTGGCCTGCATGGTGAGTGATTTTATTCCATGCAGGCCTTCTGTTCAGTTCAACCACAATTTTGCAGATTTGACACTTCACAGGAAAAGCTCAATCAATACCTCACTGATACCGTGGAGAGAATTAACTAAACTTCAAGTATACTTACACTCTGCTGATTGAAAAGTATCACTTGCAGATAGGTTTGCACCTGCTCCAAATAACTTGAGGATCAGATTGGTGGACAGTTGACTAGCTTAAAACGCCAATCTTGGATCTTTTCCCACCAAAGCCTCTTCCTTGATAATAGACAATTTCATCTCTACATTCTGTGTTTGAATAAAATAAAGTGGTTGTCAGCTAATTAGCTATAGTTTGGGTCTCAGTTATCACATTAATTGAAAATGATCATGAAGAAAATATGACCATTCAAAACCACTGTTCATGTTTTATAGCAAAGCGAGACCAATATCTGTGGATAATCCTGGAACACTGGAAACTTGCAGAGTCATGCTAAGCAGTACAATTAGTTATTCTTCAGCTGCCACACTTTCAAACATTCCTGACCCAACTACATTAACATCAAGAACAATTAAAATGCTTTGGGATTTTAAAAATTCAAGTGCTAGTACTTTGGCAAGAGTTATTGCCTCATTTGCCTTGAAGTGAAGTTCAACTACTTTACAATGCGTGAAGATTCTGCTCTCATACAGAGTGGGGCGCAGTTGTGCCAATTTGGAGTCCAGACAAATTCAGTTCATGTCAATGCCTATTGATATTCAAAAAGCAATAAGGAAACTAATTCCAGGGACGTTAGACCTTGAAATGCCGAATGGGAAATGGTGCTTTAAAAGGCAGTCTTACAATGTAAGAAATAAAGTAGAACCTCACTAGCTTGGAATTCCTGATCCTTTAGGTTTTCAAGACAAGATTAAGAGGACACAATTCAAACTAAGAAATTTTTACTTAAGCACTTTGGAAGTATCTATTCCCCTTAAATGTAAGTTACATATCTTACCTATTCATTAAAAGAAGTCTAAGCACTTGTACTTGGCAGGAATGCTAGCAGTGACTTGTGCCAGATGACTGTATGAACTTGAAAATAATAAAAATGTTTTTAAAAATATGATGCAGACTTTTTACTACTTCAGATTACCCTGACTGGTGAAGTTATCTTGGTACCTACTTGTCTCAGTTAATGTTTACTTTAGAACCTAATTTTCATGCCTCATTTCCCAGTTCTAGCTTTTGGTTCTTTAGAGAGCTCCTGCTTCTGTCCTTTGGCAAGTCTTGCTTGCTGGGCATCACTTTGAATGCCACTTTTCACAGCTATAATTTTACCTTTTTTTTTTTTTTTTTTTGTATGGTGGCTAATCTTTCCAACTGAGTCCATGATTTCTTTTCTGCAATGTATAATACTTACGTAGGCTTATTTTCCAAAGCAAAACAATACTCTCTGTTGAACCAAAATTTTCCCACCACCCCCACTTGAAGATGAAGCATATCACCTGGCAGATCACTTGAGATATTTCCATAATTAGTTTGCAAAATTTGTGTAACCTCAAGTATGAAAACTATAGAAGTTTATGCAGGAATTATAATAACCAGAAACAAATGCCAGTGTTTATTCCAAAGGAGTCAAGAGTTATTGACAGTATTTCATGGGTGAGAACTCCCACGAGACGTTTCATTAGTACAACATGGCGAGTTAGTGTTGAAACAAGGAAAATCTATGTTGTTGCCTGAAGAATGGCTGGCTGTGACGATGGGCAAAAGTCAGGTTCTGCCACTTCATGGCTGCTCTAGCATTAAGGGACGGGCTGTAATCAGGAACTTCACCTCACTCCAAAGCAGTACAAAATATACAAAGAAAAGTCTTAACACACTCCCTTTCTTCAGGGAATCCGTCTGTATCATCTGGTAGGAGGGGAATCCTGGTCCTGTTCTATGAGGACCTTGTCACGTTAACTTCTTGATAGCTTCAATCCATTCAACTCGCTCAGCCTTGCTGCTGGCCTGGATATAATAGTGTATGTCATCCTTAGTAATCACTTTGAAGAGATTTCCCTGGACATTCCCTTTAACACCTAGGCAGGAAAAAAAAAAAAAAATCAGTGAGTGAATATCTTGCAGCTGGAACCTGGTGAAAGTCAGAATTGAGACACAAATAGAAACACTTGTGACATCTAAAATACAAATGTATTTGATTAAGGAATCCCCCCAGACATAAGCTTTTCCTTCCATTCCCGTTCCCTTGCCTGTGACTTAAGAGCTATCAATGGTAGATCCGGACATTCTTGAAAGCCTTTTTGGCTTGCCCCCAGTGTTGACCATAGAGCTACAATTTTGGTCACATTACGGAATCCAGTATGTTTATGTTAGAAGCAGGTACAGCTTTGGGATTTAACTGGAACCTCAATTGCCACAGTCATGAAATGGGAATACGATCTTCCTGCCTTAGTGTGATAATAGAGATTAAAGAGTGTTGCTACCCTTTTTGTACTATGTAAGTTACTGTTATTAAGTGGAAGCTTCTGGGCCAGTAAGTACAGAATCTGAGTGAGAGGCCGAGTGAATATTAAGGAGAGGATGATTTAGTTGTACTGATCACTAAAACACCCCACACACCCTTTTCACCAATTCTGAAATTGGTTTCAAAACACTTCACTCCTTGTGTTACTGACAAGGCCCAACTTAGCTCCCGTAACTCGGTCCTTCAACAGCAGAGCCTTGCTGAGCGTGTAGGAGGGAGGCCTGAAATCTTTAAAGACCAGGCCGAAGTTACACCTTACCAGTGGGAACGCCATTATCCTCCAGAGCAGACACAAGTGACCCACGAAGAGAAAACCCACCCACTGGCCGGTTCTCTTCCTACAGAGGAAAGAGACTTGGTTAGGAATTGTGTGAATGCATAAAAGGAAAGTTACACTCTCGCCTGTTATTACTACACATCGTTATTACTATTCCACATTATTACTATTATTATACATCATCTGAGTGATAACCACCTCGGGTCAGCAAAGTCAGTCAGTCAGAGTTACTGTAACAGCCGATGAGGCTGAACTTAGATGTCTCTTTGCCAAGTTATGCACCAGTAAGGAAGCTTGGGCTTCATTTCATAGCCAGCAGCAGAAATGTGACACCCATCCTGGACCTCAGCCCTCCCAGTGGTCTGGCCTGCCCGCAGGGGGCTCCATGCTCCGGGCATAGGGTGGGGGTTTCTGACTAAAGCTCAGTGGAGTAAACACCGCCTGCTCTCCACACTGTCAAAAAAAATAATGAAAAGCACACATGGCTGACCAAGGTGACTAAAGGGTCACTATTCTTGCCACTTTTGACTGAATTGATGTCTTATCAACTCAGCAGGCTCTCTGAAACTCGGAATAGCAATTCTTTGATCAACTAGGAAAAAACACAAGAAAATTAGTAAATGGTGTTTAAATATTATATTGTGAAAAAGAAACTTTCAAAGCATTGGTGGGGAGAAGTTGAGGAGGCAGGATCCAGGGGCTCTTGGCCCAAAGGAGGAAAGAGACTAGGAAGCTCCAGCTGAGTCTCCATCAGCCTCATCCTCCCTAACCACTCCGCACTTTCAGAGAGACAAAAATATGCTTTTTCCCTCAAAACAATGAAGTCTCCTTCCTCAGGAAGTGACGGCAGATGCTGCAGGCAGCAACACTAGGAAAGAAAGGACTATAAGGAATGAACGAGTGGTATGGAAGGGCGGGCATGGTGGGGCGGCACTTGTGGGGGTTCTGGAAGAAAGGAAACTTCGTGCTGTGCTCAAGGCAGATGGGTCTGGACCCCACAGGCAGGCACTTGGGCGCAAGGCACTCACTTTGGAAGGGTCGTAGTAGTGCAGGAAAGCCGGGTCTTTCCTCAGGACAAAGCGCCGCACCTTCCAGTTTTTCCTCTTGTGGCCCTGAACAAAGAAAGAGTCGAAGGCTCATCAGGGACAGCGGAGAGAGTCACTTCCTCTGCTTCCACACGGCTGAACCTCCAAGCCAGCCTGCTCCAGGAGGCTACTTTCCTCAGTGAGTGTGCAGGACCCCCAAGGATTGCAGTGATGTAGGGTGGACTTCCGGCTTAGGAACACTTTAGCAAAATCACTGTCACATTTAATTGAGTTGCCAGAGCCAAGGAGAGTCAGTGCTGAAGGAAAAGCGAGCAGGACCCAGACATCACTCAGGGCAACAGGGAGGCAGCAGGAGTGAACTGGACCCAAAGATACCAACGTTTTAAGTGGCAGCTTAGTCCAAAATCCTACAGGTGCAAGGACACACACACATGCACACACACACAATGAAATCACTTTAACATTCTGCATCAGAAAAAGAAAAATGACGAATTTATATGTTAAAATCTAAGTGCAAGATATTAGCATGTGACTCTCCAGTGTCACACAGCAGCCCCCATCACAAAGCTTTCTAGCCCTCAAGTCTGCAAGGCCCAGAGGCCCTCCATGCCCTCCTCCTGTTCTTCCAGGCCCTCACTGCCTCTCGTCTCTAGTCTCCTGTCTGGCCCAGCAGAATAGGCTCTTGCATGGGTGGTCAGCCACCTCAGATCAGGCGGAGATCCTGATGTCCAAGAAGCAGGTGACAAGGACAGCACCTGCCCTGAGGAGCAACAGGAGTTGCACTGAGCGTGTGCACAGCACAGACACACATGCACACACATGTACGATGGGCCCACTAACACGGGCCGTGCAGAAGGTGCTCTGAACTTCACACGCTAGGACTTGACGATGTATTCACACCATGGCTTTGTCTTTGTGCTTGGGCAGCTGTGTGGTGACATGGTGCTACCGTTTAACGCGGTTAGCTGAGAGCAGCATCATGGCCAGTGTTAAACACAAGGCTCCCACTGCAGGTAGAATTTCATCTTATGGTAGGTGGAGAAAATGCTTGTCATTTTTAGTTCAGAAAGTCCAGCTAGGGGGTGTGCAGATCCCTACAAAAGGAGATAGAGACTCATTGATATCTCAGGGAGTAGGGGCCCAACAGATGCAAAACACCCGCTCAGCTGGCAGTGCCCCTCCAGACAAATGTGTTAAGTGGGCAGTGCCACAGGTGTTTTGCAATGTGATGATTACTTGTGTGTGCCCTTTTCCTGCACACCCCTGTGTCTGGGCTCGTGAGTGTGAGGGGGCATGCTCATGCCCTGGGCCTTGTTCTCTGCAGCTGCACCTGGGTTCCGCTCTCGCAGATTCGCAGATTCTGCCAATAACGAGTGCCCTCTGGAAGTTTCTGCCTGGCCCCCCCTTTGGGGTCACTGCTGCCTCCCCTGAGCCCGAGCAGTGTCTGGTCCTCCCTGCCCAAAGGCAGCCATACCTGCTTGGCCAGATAGCCTTGTTTGACCACGGTGCCGCTTAATTCCACAGAGCTAAGGTTGATTTCTTCCTTGGGGGTGGTCTTCTTCTTGTAGCTCTCCGCCTAGTGGGGGGGAGAGAGCAAGTTTCTATTACAAAGAAAATCCCAGTTCCAGGTATGAGGTCAACCATAGGGAAAAGGAAGTTCCTCGATACAGAAACCCCACTCCATCAGGGTGAACGTGCCCGCCCAACCCGAGGCCTCTCACACAGGACGGCAGACCCCGGCCCTCCCTCTGCTGTCTCTTCCCTGTGCCCTGGTGACAAAAGAAACCTGTGCCTAACTTACGAAAGTGTACAGGGCCGTGGAGTCATCCAGGAACTGCTCGGCCAGGTCCCCAGAGCGAATGGCTCCCAGGCTCCGGGAGCCCACAGGTCTGAGGAAGTTCTCCTCCATGAGCATGGACGCGAGTGTCACGGCTTCCAGGCGGCTGGCTGCGAAGTTGCTGGAGATGAGCCAGTCCACCAGGGAGGAGCCTGCATTGGGACAGAGGCAGCACCGGTGAGATGACAGGCTGCAGACCACTTGCCTCAGGTGCTTGGCTGTAACCTTGACGTTGACGTTGACGTTGACGTTGACGTTGACCTCCCGGGCAGCCTGGGAGCTCTACCTAAAAGCAGACTAGAGGCTCCTACGCCCACTGCATGGAGGCGTGACCCACATGTGGCTACCCCAGGTCAACCGAAGCTTTGACCCCAACTCGGTCTGGTCAAAGCACATGGCTGAGTCCCAAATCTCCATGACCCAGATTTCCACTGCTCAGCCTGGCTGCTGAGCGGGGAGGCTCACCTATGAAGGTCTTTTTGTAGGTGCTTCCCTGCTCCATGTTGGGGCTCGACCGGATTCCAGTGCTGCTGTCATGCATCTTGTCCACGATGCGGCTGCACAGGAGAGCAAGGCAAGAAGAGGGGCCCTCGTCACAGGGACAGGTGTGAGGAAGGGTCCCAGAGTCATTGCTCAGGGCATACAGCAAGCGGCAAATGGTACACCATGCGCCACCAAGAAACAGAAGTATTCAGCTCAGAATGTGGGAGGTGGGCTCTAAGGACCTGTTTTCTCTTTGCTCATCTAACTGTTCTCACATTTCCAAACTAAACATTTGGTAGTAAAATTAAAGAGTTGTGATCTTTAATTTAAAAACAAACAAAAAATATGTACAGTAAGGACTCTTTGTGATCTGCTGCATTAAGTCTAAACTCCTCCAGCTACTTCTCAGTCTCTCACCATCTGAATTCAGTCTTAACTACTACTGCTCCGCCCAGCACTCCCCCCAGTTTAGCAACACCGGAGATGCACAACCAAGATTTCAGGGCCTGGCTTGGATTTTTCTGGTGAGCCCAGGAGTGGTTTCACGCCACGTCTTCTCCAGGTTCGAGTTCCACTGCCTAGGGGGGTGGAGGAGGGTTGTGTTTCCTGCAGATGGGTTGGCATCTCAATTTCCATGACAAAAAGACTTTGAGTTTATCCCTGCTTTATATAGAGAGGAATATTGCCTCCATCACTGAGCTGCTTTCCTTCTGTTCTGCGGGACAATTCCTGCCAACAATGGAAGATCTGTTCTCAGATTTCATTTGTGTACTTGGGCTGGAAAATTCCCAAGATGAGACCTTATTTATTCCCAGTGCAGTGCTGGGCATGCAGTGGACGCTCACTGTTTCCTGAATGAGTGAATGAACGAGGAACTCACAGAACAAGAAGACAACTGCTACCAGAACACATAGCTTTTGCCACTAGGCTGCAATCAAGACCAATGACTTGGTCAGTGGAGAGTCTCAGATGCTGTGGCACAGGCCTGAGCACCCTGGCTAAAACTGAAAGGGGTGGGTCACAGAGCTGGGGAGAAACAGCAGAGGCCCAAACAGGTTGCACAGCAGGAGAGCAGGTGGGTGAGACCACTCCCAGGCAGAGGCAATAACCGGAGCAGGACAGAGACAGAGGAAGACTGTCCCACTACTCAGCAGGCCTGAGTAGCAACAGGGGCCACCTGCCCCAGAAGCTTGTCTGCCCCTCCCAGGCCACACATACAGAAGAGGCTAAAGAAAAGCCAGGAAGTGGGAGGGTCCGGCCCCAGCCAGGCACTCACTGCAGGCTGATGTGAGGGGGCAGCTTGAAGGAGTTTTTTAATATATGGAGTTGCTGGACCTTCCCCGGCTGCCCAGCATGAATAGCCCCTGTGATCTCAAAGGCCCAAGCGTCTCTCTCCTCTCGAGAACAGGCCTCCAGGAAGTACTCCGTGGATGTTCGAGTCTTCAATTTAATCAGGAGCTGTGGGAGAGACAGCCAATCAGACCAGCACTCAGAGGCTGAGCAGGCAAAAGCCAGCTGGGCCAGGGGCCAAAATGGTAGGGTCACAGGCAAAGGCCAGACCCTTGACCATCCCCCAGCTGGCGGTCTTTAAAGATTGGCTTGTACACCAAGTGATAGGAGCATCCGGTCTCATAAGATAGCCTTTTCCTCGGGACAGTGTCGCACAGGGACGGCTTCCCAGATGACTTCTAGGCCACATAGTGTTTTGACAGACCATCATTACCTTCGAGATCTTCATCGCAACCACAGCAATAGTCAGGTGGCATCATTTTATCCCATTTTATAGATAAAAAACTAAGGTTCAAAAGAGGTTCAGCTACTTGTTGAAGGTCAGACACCTGGCATTTGGTGTAGCCAGGACTAAAACCCAGGTTTTTCAACAACTCAGCTCTTCCCATTACCCACACCACCTTCACCAACCAGGCCAGAGGTGGGAGTCTCTGGGGCAGGGAGTAGCTGGGATGCAGGGGCCTGCACTTACAGGTCGGTTTTCATACTCCAGGCAAGGGCAGGTGATGGTGCAGCCATCCAGGAGTATGCGGCCCTTGGGAGGGGTCACTTTCCTGCCCCCCTCGAGCTTGTAGTACAGCAACGTGTTCTGCTGAAGGATGAACCATCGCACCTTCCAGTTGTGGACAATGTGACCCTGAAGAAGACAGGAGAACTCTGTGGTGAGGTGGCTGAGGGGCAGTACCATGAGCAGGGAGCGTCCCGTGGCACCTGCAGCCACACTGTGCCACAGAAACAACCCCCAACAAGGGGCGCGGCCTTCTCGCTCTCTCTGGTTATTGTTTTTTTAAGCTTTATTTTATTTTTTTATTTTGAAATAACTTCAATTCAGAGAAAAGTTGAATAATATAAAGATATTTTTCAGAAACATTCAAGAATGAATTTTTAACACAATGTTCCATCACTTCCATATATTTTATCATGTATCTCCTACCCAAAAAAAAGAATATTTCCTACATCAATGATGGGAAATTTACATTAATATATTGTTTTCATCTATTCATTCTACAAAACCCATTCACATTACACCAATTGCCCCATTGTGTCCAAGGACCCAGCTCAGAATCATAAATTTTTCTTTTCATAAAGCAAGCATTGTCTTAACCAAGGATGTAAAGTACTTATACAATGAAAACTACAAGATTCTTTAAAAAGACACAGATCAAGACATAAAGAGAGGGAATGACAGTCTACATTTATAAATGGAGAGATTTAATATAAGCAAAATGACTATTCTACCAAAAGCAATATATAGATTTAATGTAATACCCACTAAAACATCAATGATATTCTTCTAGGGAATAGAAGTGAACATATTAAAACCTATGTGGAACCATAAAAGTCCTTAAATACTAAAGCACTCCTGAGAAAAAGAGAAATGGAGGCATCACGTTACATGACTTTAAACTTTACTCCACATAAAGTTTAACTGCATGACAGCTGCATGTAAAGAATGAAGTTGTTGGGCCTCCCTGGTGGCGCAGCGGTTGAGCGTTGGGTTGCGAAGCTGCCCGCGGCCTCTGCGGCGCCGGTTCGATCCCCGGCTGCTCCCCGGCCACCCGAGGAGGGTCCCACATGGCGCGCAGACCTCTCCTGCCGCCCGCTGCTCCCCTCAGCAGTGTGCTTCGGTCCTTCTGCCTGCTCTGCTCCCCACTCTGGCTCTGGTGAATTCTCTCACCCTCCCGCGCTTCTGTCTGTACCCAGTGCATGTATAAACAAAACAAACAAATAAATAAATAAAACATGCCTCTATTTAAAAAAAAAAAAAAAAAAAAAAGAATGAAGTTGCATCACTCTCTAACAACTTGCACAAAAATAAATTCAACATCCATTAAAAACTTACACATAAAACCTACAACAATAAAATATACAGAGGAAAAAAATGGTGATACAGTTCATGACATTAATGGTAAAGATGGTTTTAGAAACGTGACCCCTACTGCAAGGGAAATAAACAATAAGAATTATCTTAAATCAAAGAGCTTTTACACAGTGTAAGAAAATATAAACATATTCAAAAGACGCCCTGAGCCTCCCTGGTGGCTCAAGGGGTTAAGACGCAGCCTATGAAGCTAACCACAGCCACTGCAGCATGAGTTCAATCCCCAGCCAGGGAGAAACTCACATGGTGCAGCAGACCTCTCCTGACTCGTCCACTGCTCCCCTCAGCAGTGTATTTCAGTCAATCTGCCTGTTCTGTTCCCCACTCTGTTTCTGGTGAATCTTCTCACCCCCCGCACCACTGGCCTGTACCCCAGTTCTTGTATGCATAAATAAATAAATCTTAAAAAAAAAAAGACATCCTACTGAATGGGAGAAATATCACACAATCAACAAGGGGTTAACACTCAAGTTATATGACAAACAACTTTGACAACAACACAAAAGCAAGCAACCCAATTAATAAGTGGTCAACAGATCTGAACAGGCAATTCACAAAGGTATCTAGAAGGTCAACAGATATTTAGAAAAAAGTACAACATTGTTTTTAATAAGGGAGATGCAGGTCAAAACCACAATGAGGGCTTCCCCTGGTGGCGCAGGCGGTTGAGCGCTGCGCTGTGAAGCTGTCTGCAGCCTCTGCAGTGCCAGCTGGATCCCAGCCAGCTGGCGAGGATCCCACATGGCACAGCAGACCTCTCCTGTCTTGCCCACTGTCCCCTCAGCAGTGTATTTCGGTCAGTCTGCCTGTTCTGTTCCCCGCTCTGTCTCTGGTGAATCCTCTCACCCTCCCTCACATCTGGCCTTTACCCCGGTTGTTGGATAGATAGATAGATAGATCGATAGATAGATCGAGTGATCGATCGATCAATCGATAGATAGATAGATCTTTTTTTTTTTTTTTTTTTTAATAGAGGCATGCTTTATTTATTTGTTTGCTGGTTTGTTTGTTTGTTTGTTTTGTTTATACATGCACTGGGTACAGTCAGAAGCGCAGGAGGGTGAGAGAATTCACCAGAGCCAGAGTGGGGAGCAGAGTAGGCAGAAGGACCAAAGTACACTGCTGAGGGGAGCAGCGGGTGGCAGGAGAGGTCTGCGCGCCATGTGGGACCCTCCTCTGGTGGCCGGGGAGCAGCCGGGGATCGAGCCGGCGCCGCAGAGGCCGCGGACAGCTTCGCAACCCAGCGCTCAACTGCTGCGCCACCGGGGAGGCCCGATAGATAGATCTTAAAAAAAAAAAAACACAGTGAGATGTCATTTCACAGCCATGAGAATGGCACACATTAAAAAAGGCTCTCAGCAGCAAGTGCTGGAGAGGAAACTTACACATTGTTGGTGGGAATGCAAACTGGTGCAGTCATTTTAGAAAGTGATCTGGATTTACCTTCAAAAACTAAAATGGAAATACCATATGAACTAGCAATTCCACTTTGGGGCATCTATCCAAAGAACATGAAACCATCAACACCAAAAAAAGTATATGCTCTACAATGTTTGTTTCAGCATTACTGACAACAGCTAGGACATGGAAACAACTTAAGTGCCCACGAATAGAGGAATGGATCAAGAAGATGTAGTATAGCCACAAATGGAATACTATGCAACCATAAAGAAAGACAAATGTTACTCTTCACAGCATAAAGGAAGGAATTCAGGGAATTTTGTGTGACTAAATTTGTGTGACTAAAGCAAGTCATAATTGCAAAGACAATTATAGGATATTTACATAAGGGATAATTCAATGAAGCTAAATACTCATATCAACTAGTTGATACTAATAAACCAACTGATGTTTCTGAGGTTAAGAAGGAAGGGGGCGTGAGAAGTAGTCAAAGGGGTGTAAAAGATGATGGCTGGGGGAAGAAAAAGCATTGTCTTTGTCTTTATCTTTGTGATGTCTTTTGAGTTTGTAACAAAGATCTTTGGCACTGACCTTCCAGTTCCCATTTGACCTTTTTTCCTGGTTATAAACCTTGAAAGAAACTGCAAAGCATATAGAAGAGAAATCCTACTGCTAGAAGCTGGCCGTTTTCAACATTTCACATTTCGTTCAAGTCTTTTTTCCTTTCGGTTTTTATTTCTAGGTTTGTTTTTTTTTTTTTAATTCAGGACCATATTACATATAGTTTTATTATTTAGTTTTCATTTTACTTAGCTTTGTTCGGTTCACACCATTAAAGTTCTTTAAAACACATTTTATTATTTAGTAAAATTTTATTGAATGACAGTACTGTATCAATTTCAGAGGTACATCTTTACCTCTATGTGTGTATAAAACTCGCCTTACAAACACCAAGTTTCTAGTGCATTCCACTATCAGGTTGATAATCTCTAACCCTCCCACTCTCTGGTTCTTCCCCTCTCCTCTGGTAACTACTATATTTTTCAGAGTCTGAGACTTATTTTTGTTATAATTTGTTAGGTGATTTGCTTTTGTTATTTATATTGCACATATAAGAGAAACCTGGTAACTATCTTTCACTTTCTGACTTATTTCACTTAGCATAATCACCCCAAGTTCCATCCATGTCACAAATGGTAAGCGTTCACCTTTTTAACAGCTGAGTAGTATTCCATTGAGTATATATACTGCAACTTTTTAATCCAGTCATCCATTGATGGGCATCTAGGTTGTTTCCATGTCTTAGATACTGTGAATAATGCTGCTCTGAACATAGGGGTGCATATCTTTTTGAATTAGTTAAAACATGTTTTTAAATTGCCACTAAGTAGGTACATCATTTACTTGCCAGTATCCTGTGGTTTAAAACTGAGGTGGTGTCATTTTTTTACTATTATAACAAATTCTGCAATAACTAACCTTGCATAAATTTTGATCTGCATCTCTGATTTTTCCCCCTTAGGATATATTCCTAGAAATGATGAATTACTAGTCAAAAGATGGGAACAATTTGTAAATTTGAAGCCACAATAGTACCGGTGCTAAGGGCCCTCACAGGCTCACCTAGCCAGGTGTGGCAGGGCTAAAAGGCAGGGTGGTTTGGGGGCTCCCCAGGGGGTCATAGAGTTAGCGGGTAGGGTAATCCGGTGACAGCATTAAAGTTTCTAGAACAGACAAACAGATGGGGGAGTGTCTGCTGAGGAATCAGAAAGGAATGAGTTTATTACACATTCATGGAAGAACTTTCTTGGTGTATTCCATTAGGACTAGATGTCAACCAAGAGAAATGTGCTGTCTCTGAACCAGAGGCCATTTCCACAGTTTACTCATTTCCTTGCCTGGCACGTATTAATTTCAGAAGCCTCTTCAAGGCTCACATCTGTGATACGATGATTCTCAGTGTATGCTGAGTGCTGTCAGGGAGCCAGAAATTGCACAAATACTTTCTGTGTGAGTACTGGCCTGTGTCCAAATA
Organism: Talpa occidentalis; assembly: GCF_014898055.3. Lineage (NCBI taxonomy): Eukaryota > Metazoa > Chordata > Mammalia > Eulipotyphla > Talpidae > Talpa > Talpa occidentalis. The sequence goes on from NW_023604936.1 coordinate 27,077, forward strand.
GACATCACTGTTGCAACTAAACTTTTAAAAAAAAGATTTATTTCATTTATTTATGCATACAAGAGCTGGGGTGTAGGCCCAAGGTGCAGGAGGTGAGAAGATTCACCAGAGACAAAGTAGGAGCAGAACAGGCAGATTGACTGAAACATCTGCTGAGGGAGCAGGCTGGTGAGACAGGAGAGGTCTGTTGTGCCACGTGGGTCAGCTCCCTGGCTGATGATTGAACTCAGGCTGCAGTAGCTGGTGATAGCTTGATAGCACTGAGACTTTAACCCCTGCGCCACCAGGGAGGCTCCTAAATAAAACTTTTAACAAAGTTATCTGACAAGAGTTATTAAATGCCTGCATGTCATTATGCTACGTGGTGGTCAAGCTGTTCACATGAGGGGACTTATGTAGCCAGACAGAATTTGACAGTTGTGTTCTGTACTATGCCCTGTCCTTGGAGCCCACACAGAACAGCCATGTAGCAGGCAGATGTGTCTGCAGCCAGAAAAGATGTGCTCTGACTCCTCAGCGACTGGGTTCTCTGCTGCTTTCCGGGTGGCTCAGACTCAGGTTCCCTTTCCTAGTGATGCCTTATGGGGGGTCCTGAAGAGAGCACAGTAGTACATTGCCAGTGAATGAGGAAGTTAGGAAATGGGCACAGGTAGTGTTAAGAACAGGGTACCCCAAGCTCCAAGCCCATTTATCAATCTGAACAATCATTTGGAACCAGGAGTGTGCTCCCAAGCCCCCGTGACCTAGGTCATTCATCAGCCTAATTGGAAAGCAATCACGGGACCAGGAGGGTACCCCCCAACTCAATTAAAAATGGAATGTTCAGAACACCAACAAACACAGTAGCACAATGCTAAAGCAATGGGCCAAACCTGGTTCCAGAAGGCAGGCTAGGTAAGGTAAGACTCAGTAGGACTTGGTAGCTTAGGAGAGCTCGCAGACCCAGCCAGTCAGCAAGAGAAACAACTCGGCGACTTCCAAACGCCAAACCCTGACTCCTCGCCCACTATACTCATGGAAGCACATACTTCTTGCCTCTCAGTAGACACCCACTCGGAACCCCTCTCTCCTGGAGAGCTTTCTTGTGCTTCTCTAACCTATCAATAAATCTCTTGCTTTTCTGTAACTCATCTCACCATTGAATTTCTTTCCTCCCAAGATGAGAACAGAGATCAGCCCTCGGGGAGTCCCAGGACCCTCAAGGCCCATATTTACTGGCACACAAGGCTGTGGGAGAGGAGAGGAACATAATCTAAGTTGACAGTACAGGGACCGGCATGAGGTGGAGAAAGGGAGGGAACAAAATAATCTTTAATGTTAACACAGGGGCCTCCCTGGTGATGCAAGGTGTTGAGCACAGTACTATGAAGCTGTCCACAGCCTCTGCAGCACGAATTCGATCCCAGCCAGCCAGGGAGCTACCCACATGGTGCAGCAGACCTCTCCTGTCCACCCGCTGCCCTCAGCAGTGTATTTCATCAGTCTGCCTGTTCTGTTCCCCACTCTGTCTCTGGTGAATCCTCTCACCCCCTGTACCTCTGGCCTGTACCCCAGCTCTTGTATGCATAAATAAATACATTTTTAAAAGAATAAAAAAAAATGTTAACACAGAAACGTTATGGGCAGAATTTTGTCTGCCCCACCCCAACCGTCCCACCACCCACACTGCATCATACCACCCCTCCCCTACCGCCAAGCAAAAAATCCATATGTTGCAGCCCTAACCCCCAATACCTCAGATTGTAATTGTTTAGAGAAAGGGCCTGTAGGGTAAGGTAAAAGTATCAGGCTTTTTGCCCTCCCGCCATCAGGATAGATGAGGGAACCCTGTGATCCTGAATGCATGCCTGATGGCGGGCACCTTGAGTGGATACACCTGCGCTAAGACTGTGCTTCTAAGGGCGGCGTCACAGGGACGCCAGAAGCGCGAGCAGAGCAGAGAAACAGAAGAGAAGCCGAGAGAGAGCAGAAGCAGAGAAGAAGCAGCAGAAGCAGAGAAGGCCAGAGAGCCCAGAGAGGCCAGGGCCTCCCAGCCCCCCCAGCACCCTGCCTGCCATATGCCTGCAAAAACCCACTGAGGACTCTGACTCTTCCTTTACCCGGTCTGCTGGATCAGAAAACCTGCACTGTGGCCAGTCCTGCCCTTTACAATTGGCGTAAGTCGGCAAGATCCATGTAGACGGGTATTGGAGCCCTCCAAAGACCTGGAGGGACTAAGGAGTAACAGACTTTGCCTGTGACGACGCTGGAGGCGTCATGGCGACACAAAAGGGACGGGGTCCAGGAGCTGCGGGATGGGACCTGGCATGAAGAGACGCCAAAGAGGACCAGCCAACGACACCCGAAAGACCAGCCAACGACCCCTGAGGCAGCAAGAATCGTCGGAAGACAGGACCACGATTCAGAGCTCGCCAGTGCTGATTCAGGGAGAGGCCAACGAACTTGGCCTGATGGACATGGACTCGGACTGACAATCCCGCCAGAAGGCGGAGGACCTTGCAGGTTATGGTTTTTTTTTGGGACTCTGGGGTGGCCAGTGGGCCTTGATGGCCAAAGCAATCTGTGTATGCCCAGCATCTAGGCAGAGGACAAAAGCCAACTGAGAAGGCAAAAGCTGGTGCTGATGCTAAGTTGAGAAGCCCTGAGTAGCTGTTAAGGAGCCTGACTATGCTGAAGACCTGTGAGTCTCGTAAAATCACCTGTGGGAGATGCCCTGCTCATTCTTGAGTGAGGGTGGGGAGCTGAGGAAGCCGTCCCTTGAGGGATGGGTGGGGAACGTGGCTTGGGTGGAGCCCAAGCCAAATGTAGAGTTTGGATCCCCGACCCATGTGCTTGTGCAGTGGGTTGGCCTGAGTGCAGGGGTCTGTGAGTCGCATGGGTGGCTGTGAAGGCTGAATGTTGGAGAGACTGCAGACAGAAACCCTGAGGGTTGGCGATTACCCCCAACAGAATAGAATCGCCAATCCCAGAGCTAGTGCATCCTGGGGGTGGATGCTGTGTGTGGCTTGTAGCGAGACTACAGCCAGAGAAGGCCAGGAAGCCTGATGGCTCCTGGTGTGTTATAGTAGATGCCGTGAGTGATTCCCCTCCCCAGTGCCTTCTGCAGCAGATGAGGCGGCTCATCTGCTGGTACAATAATGTCTTTTGCGCTAGGTTGGTGCCCTGCTGGACTTATTTGTGTTCTGTTGTATTTTGTTATATTGTGATGTATTTGCTTTTGTGGCCATGGTTGCATTGTTTGTTTGCTTAGAAAATTGTATATATATGTAGACTATATGGCAGAAAACCTGAGGGGGTGGACTGTAGGATAAGGTAAAAGGTTCAGGTTTCTGCCCTCCTGCCATCAGGATAGATGAGGGAACCCTGTGATCCTGAA
>NW_023604937.1:0-30441 GCF_014898055.3 Talpa occidentalis
TTTGATCACTGCTTTTACACTTAACAGTTAAAATGTCTGCAAAACACTTGAAAATTATTTATTTCTTTTTTAAGATTTATTTATGCATACAAGAACTGGGATACAGGCCAGAAGTGTGGGGCGGTGAGAGGATTCACCAGAGACAGAGTGAGGAACAGAAAAGGCAGACTGACTGAAATACACTACTGAGGGGAGCAGTGGGCGAGACAGGAGAGCTCTGCTGTGCCATGTGGGTAGCTCCCTGGCGTGCTGGGGATCAAACTTGTCCTGCAGGGCTTGTAAACAGCTTCACAGTGCTGTACTTAACCCCTTGTGCCACCAGGGAGGTCCAAAAACACTTGAAATTAACCACAAAAAGCAATACATGCCATAATGTCTGGAACACTATAAGAATTTAAGACTAAACATCTAAGATTAAATGACTGCAAGCCTGCTACTTCAGGCCACTGGTGGAAAACAGTACTGACTTGCTTTTTCTCTGGCATAAGCTTGTAGATCACAGGAAACGAACTGCTGAACTTTAAGTACAAATAGGATGAGTTAAACAACAACAGACTCCTGCAAGTTAATCAGAAGAGTTGATCATAGAAATTATGGAGTCCTTGTGAACTGAGAATCAACATAAGGCTGTGCTGGTAGCATAATTAGCCTGGTAAGTGTTTAAATGTAATGAAGCAGCAAGAGCAAGTATAGAGCTCCCAGATTTAAGAATGTGGGCTGTGTTATCACTCCTACTGAGCAGGGAAAAAAGGCATGTCCAATGATTTGGTCCGTGGATGGTAAGAACTGTGTTAACTCAATTTATCTGTTGTCCTTAAATGTCTGCTAAATGAGTATAAAAGGAGAGGAAAGGGATGACTCAAAAATTTTGAAGAATAGGTAACATGACAAATGATGGTGGAAAACAAAAGGCTCCTGACTTCCTGATTTCATTTCAGAGGCAGAATTTTTTGGAACTCCGAATTTTTACTAGCTTGAGGGGAGACACAATGTACGAGTTATGGCCTCCAGTTCTTGTGATTTCAAGACTACAGAGAATCCTAAGATCAGATGGTGTGTGTATCTTGCAGACATGACAACCAGGTTGGTGCTACAGAAATAAATAATATAGAACAGAACACAATATATAATCAAGACAACCTAAAACCATAATCCATTATAAAAATACATTCGCCCCCTTTATCATGAATTTCCTCAATTTTGCTACAACTAATTTACTAGCAATAGGGTTTCTTATCTGTGACCCTAGATGGAGGAAACGCATGATTCCATTTAAATAATCTATTTCCCCAGTCTCTAGGTGCTAAATCCTCTCAAAAAGTTTCTCCTTGACCAAAAGTGAGATATGTGATAAGACTTGAACAGAGCAACTATCCAGTGGAATTCATCTCTTTCAAAAAGGCAAATAAAGCGACTGCTTTAAGAGATACGGGTTCCTTTTGGGGTCAGTCAAATGTTTTGGAAGCAGGTTGAGACGACGACTGCACAATATTGTTACTGCACTAAAAGCCACTGAATGTACTGAAAATCACTGTAAAATGGTTACTGGCGTGCGATATATCTTTCAGGCATAAAAACTCTGTCGAGGATGCAGCGTGCGAGGTAAACTCTTAAAAGCACTGTACCAGCCGACTGATCCAGGTGCCCTTGGCGTGGGCCCGACCTTTCGCCCAGAAAAGGCTGGGAAATCTTTCCCCTTCTTTGTCCTTTTAAGAGCGACCAAGCCGAGGCCGCAGGAGACAGTGTTTGTTTGGAAACGCCAGCGCCACCCGGAAGTGAGCAGCAGCGCGGCGGCCGCAGCCCCAGCCTCGGGGCGCGCGGGGTCCCCGCCGCGCTCACGGGCACGCACTCTCGGGCAGGCGGCGAGCTTCGCCCTCCCTAACCCCCTCAGGGGCAGGACTCCCGGCGCTCGCCCGGATTCCCCAGCAGCAGGAGGCTACCTCACGCCGCCCGAGCACCGCAGGTGTGCGGGGAGGCCCCCTAAAGCAGCCCCGGCCGCCCAGAGCCCCAGCGCACTCCCCCTAAACCCCCGACGCTCGGCAGCGCGCGGCCTGCTGGGAAATGTAGTCCCGGGGAGCTCGGCCTGCGGGAACGCGTAGTCCCAAGGCGCGAGGCACCCGCGGAGCGCCGCTTTGCCTTCCCGGCCGCGGCGGAGGGGTGGAAAGCCCGGGCCCCACCGCTTGGCCGCGCGGCGCTCGGCCTCCGTGACCTCCCGGCGCGGGGCGGAGGTGAATCAACGTCACGGGCCCGGCCGCGCGCCCTGACCACTCACCAGCGTGAGGGCAGCCCGGGTGGGCTGCAGCTTCCTCTTACTCACTGCCCGGACAGTGGCCCGGACGAGCGAAGCCGACATCCTCGCCGTCCCAGAGCCCCGGGGCCTCAGGCCGGAGCTCGGCCGCTTGAGCCTCTCTCCATGGACACGGCGAGCGCTTTGACGCCACAAGCTCCGGCGCACAGCGCCCAAGGCTCCGCCCCGCAGGGCCCGCCCCGCCCCCGCCATTGGGCGGGCCGCTTGAGTGACGGGCAGAGGGTGGGGCGGGGCGGCCCCCGGCCACCCCCCGAGGCGCGGGCCGTGACGCGCGGCTGAGGAGGAGGATCGTTGCGGAATGACGGTATCCCAGCAAATGACCTTCGGCTGGTGGACTCTGGAGGCCCGAAGCTCCAGGCGCTGCCCACGGGGCGGGGTGCGGCGTCACGGTCCAAGAACACACCCGCTACCCGCGCGGGGCCGGGCTGCCACGGCCGAAGGGTTGCGAAGCCCGTTGGCGTCACACGTTACGCTGCCGTTGGGGCCCACCACGCAGTTCTTACAGCGCAGTTACCCGCAGAGTCGTCTATAATAAAGTAACCCCCAGCCCTCAAGATGCTTGTGAGCTTGAAGGACGGTGCTAATGTAATTTGTCCTTATAACCCAACCCTAGCGTGAAAGCAGCTCTGTGAATACATTTATAGTGCGTTAGCCATTAATAAACTTGATTGAACATCTGTTGTCAAATTGTTAGGGGGAAAGGATGTCCTGAGCTAATTTCATGCAGGCTTTGTGGACTTCACCCCCACTCCAGACTAAAGCCATCAGGACATTGGGAAAGACAAATCCCATCACCACCAAAGGGAAGGTGGCTGGGACCTGAGGGTGGAGTTGGGCAGCCAGGTTGGATATAAAAACCAAACACGTGGGCCTTGGGGTCTCTCGCTCTGTCGCTTGCCTCCTGGCTTCATGGTTCCTGGCTTGTGGCCAGCTCTCAGAGCGCCATTTGGGATTCCAGGTCAGCGAATAGGGTAGGACGCATTTAAAACTTTGTCTCCCACTTTTCTCCCTGAATTGTACATTTCTTCATTTGCCCTTCCCTTGTAAATAAACCTTTTATTAACCTTTCCTGTGTGCCTGCAGTAGAGTATTGATAAGCCCTTTTAAGCGCGCAGGTGAGGACCCACAGTCAGGAAACCGGGTTTTGATAGGGGCTGCCCTGTAACAAGATGTTGCTTTGAGTGCTCGGGAGCTTAACCCAGCCTTTTAGTTCAGCAAATATTCCTGAGGCCCAAGGTCTCTACTTGGGCATACAGAGGACACCTGGGAATGGAGGGCCCAGTATGGACAGACCCTGGTAGAAGTTATCAGGGTTATCAGATGGTAAAACATCAAGGGTAGGCAACATTGCTCCTGGAAACAGAGGCAAGGAGAAAACAGGAAAAGGATTCTGTGACGTGGTGCCGGGTAGGAGTCTTGCCCAGTGTTTTGATGTGTAAAGAACTTATCAATGGAAGTGTTCCAGTCTAGTTTTGGTTGATAATTCATAATTCCCTTAAGTTCTGGCTCCCTACTACTGAGATGCAGTGGTAATGACAATGAGCATGGCTACCTGCACATGAAGAAACCGTTAGACCCAGTGATGTGGTGGGTTTGCCTCCTGGCTTTATCTTGACTAGCTGGGACAGTTGAAATAAGGTATTTTGGTTCTCTTGCCCTTCATCCTACAGATATTGTGAGGTTTAAGAGGATGGCACATGGCAGCACTCAATACTTAATTGTTAATGGTAAAGATGTCAGATACATCAACTACTTTGTATGATACAAAGGTGGATACATATCATTATACATTTGTCTAAATCAGTGGAATGCAGCACACTGAGAATGAATCCTAATGTAAATAATGCACTTTGGGTGCTGTGTCCTGGTTACTGATATTTTAACAAATGCCCCACTAGGAGCACAGGTGGACAGAGCTTGGTACGCAGAGATAAGGGTATTTAAGAATTCTACTTCATACTTAACTCTGTTGTGAACCTAAAACTTTCTCAACAATAAAGCTTTTAAAATAAAAACAAAGAGACACCATTATTTTAACCAATTATTGAAGTGTTACGGTTTTGGAGCTCTATAGGTTTCAAAAACACCTTGAGCATATTATCTCGCAGATTGAGCTGAACAGGGAAGGGCAGAAGCACTGGCACATCTATTTATTGAGAACCTTAAACTCAAGCCTTCTAGTGCAGTGCTTTAGATGATTAAAAATACCAACCCAGAAGTCCTAAATTTTCCTAGATTTTCTAATTCTGGATCCATGTATGTTTAACGGCTTTCTATTCTCATTTTAATATGCACTACATTTAAAACTGTTTTAAACTCCGTTATAAACTTGGTCCACTGTTTTGCATGTAAGTGCTAAGTCACATAATATACTTGCCAGTGGAGTGGGTATTCTTAATGCTATTTGTAACTGGCACAGGTCTCTTGACAGTTTTCATGACTCTATATGAAATATGTGAGCACCTTTATCTCCGAGAAGCAGCTGTACTGTGGTTGTGAAGTAAGGAGGGTGGGGGAATGGTTGAAGGAATTTGCAAGTTGTAACCACTTTGAGGTTTCCACTAATAACAGGTTAAGAATCCACCATATGAAAACGTTGAACACTGAACTTCAGATTTAGTTTCAGGGTTCTAGACATTTAAAGAAGTGTCTTCCTTGTAAGCCTTCACTTGATCTGCGATAAAACTAAAGCTATCCTTGGTACTCTGCTGGAACATTAATAGAGACACACGCTAATTAAGTCTAGAATTCCACTCAGTGAAACGCATATTACTTGACTGCTGCTGTCAAACATACTTAAAAAAAAAAAAAAAAAAGAGAATACCAACCACATCTTTAGTTTTATGGAAGTTTGTTTTCGACTTTTTTTTTTTTTGCCTGCACCACTCTTAAACCCTATTGACCTGTCTATTCAGGATTTTTCCTCTCAGAAAAACTTTAATAGATCATGTCACATTTCAAGATGAAAAATAAATGGGAATTGTCTCAGAACATTTTAATAACATCTAAGTGTGTATCTTGCTGATACTGCATACACTGAGCAAGAAATTTATAGCATTGGGGCTATAAAGATGAATTTCATATTTTTGTTTGTTCCTGAGAGAAAGAGGAACGGAGAACCCTTATAGTAGGGCATTTGCGAAGTCTGTTAGGAGAGACAGGCCAGCTGCAATTGAAAGATAGCTGCGCCCTGGGAACTGCAATCAGCCTGGAGCAGATACATCGTCCCCTAGTTGGGATGCTCAGAAGAGGCTGTCACCAACATCCAAGTAAAGGAAGTGAAGAAACAAGAACATTCTGTTCTCCAGGTCTGTGGCCAATAATGGTCGCTGCCCCGACCCAAATTATCCAGTGTGTGGAATGGAAAGCAAAAAGACTGATACAGATAGTAGAATCCACTACAGGAAACAATAAATAATAGGAAACTTTAGCGGTACAAGAAAACATGGTTTCGATGGAAAGGAAGAGGACAAGAATGATGTGTGAGAAAAGTTAAAGAAAAATGGAAGTACAATGACAAAATTCATGTTAGAAACAGCAAAATGACACTAAAAATCAAGGCAGTAATGTAGAGAGTAAAGGTGCTAAGTTTTCTTAGCGTGCAGAAGAGAGAGGAATACTGGGAAAAAACAAAAGTAGTTTTGAGAAAAAATGAGATCATAGATGTCATTTTTCAATTTGAAAAAGGAGAAAGATATATGAGATTCACACTTGTTTCAGACAAGTCACTAATACAAGAATGTTAGGGATAAATTAACATAGAAGCATCCGAGCAGGAAAAAATTCAACTACAAGGGAACAATAATTAGGCCAGCCTCAGACTTCTACTACAGTCATACCAGCCAATGACAGAACAGCATCAATGATCTTTCAAAAAAATGTGAAGGAATTTTATGCCCCGTCAAGTTGACTTCATGCACAAAGGCAAAAGAAGAAATGAGAAGAAAAGCAGCTAAGGAAAGTCAGGTAGGGGAATTCCAACCCAGGTTGTATAATTCATGAGTCTGTGTTCCAAATGGATAAGGAATGACCACTAATTCTAACACAACTCCCTATTCCTAAAGTTAATTTTGATAAGATTTTTCTTTAGCAGGAATGACTTCAAGTAACTTGTTTCAGAGAAGGGCCCTCTCCTACCAGCAAGCTCCCTATTTATCCCTCCCTGTGTGCTCACCCCAAGTCTGTGCCTCCTCTTATCCGCACATTCCCAGAGCTCCAGGGCTTGGAACACAGCAGGTATGAGGGAGCACCAGTGATCCCATTAATGCATAAAAGGAATAGGAGTTAAAGAGGAGCAGATCGTCCTGTCTTTACTCCTTGATCTAGTTTACTCATGAAATTCAGAATTCACTAGAAAATAATGTGGATAAAATTACAGGTTGTAATTTTGATTTTATTTCAAATGATAAATTGAGGCATAGTTCTGATCCTGTACTACTTCTGAAGGGCTTGTAAAGTTATAGAAATAATTCCATAAGGGCTCCAGTCAGACCGGAAATGACTCCAACCAAAACCTGTGATTGGCTGAGATCACCTGTTCAGGGATTTTTAAAAGTTCTCCACCCTAACTTCTGAGTATTGTAAAGAGTAAAAAGCACTTTTGTCATTTTTCCTTTGAAAGTATTTTAGCAGCAAACAGGACTACTTGTTTTCCTTTTATATCATTTTTATGAACATAGTACTTGTAAGTCAATTTAATTAAAATTAGAGAGGGAAAAAACCAACAGCCCCTCTGTGGCACTGTTAACTCAGAGAAGGCGGGCATAAACAGGTACTCATGTTCATATTATCACTTCTACAAATATTGACAAAACGAAGTTTGTAAATTGTAAATAACAGTAGTATTGGTCACATATTTGATATGTTGTCATACAAGGGTTCGGTAAACAATAATAAATATAATTTCCCTCTTTGGAACAAAATAGGGATTTATAGGGAAAAATGGGTTGATTTACTTAGGGTTTATTAGCACACCATTTTTAGTGTGCTTTGAAAGCATTAAAAAACCATGAAATTGTATTCACTGAATACTGGCCCATAGTTTCATTTTTAAAAAACCCGTCTTACATACATACCTCATGGTTTTAAATCAACAGGGATTTCTGGTAGGTAAGACTATATTAATTTTTTTCCCTCATTAACAATTTCATTAAGATAAAAAATCTTCCCTTAAATTGAACTTGAAGCCTGATCTATGCTGCTGTGTCCTATGAAATGAACCTAATTTTCAAAGTGAAAAGGAATGACTGAGTGGCCATTTAGAGTGCTGCCATTTTCCTTCCCTCATGATTCCTGCTGGGTCCTCTTCGTTGAGGCTTTTCCCTGAGTCATATATTTACTGGAAAGGCTACCTAGAGGAGGGGAAAAAACAAAACCCAACATAAATAAAACAAGACTCACTTTGGCACAAAAGTCATAAAATTACTTCTCACTGTTCATTACCCACAGAAACTTTTCACACTGGCATTGGTCACTTATTTTAAATATAAGTATATATGGAATATGATCTATTAAACATTAGCTTAGTCACAATTTTCAAATTCAGGTAAGTTGTTAGAGTGACATCATTTGAATACATTGGAGTGTTCATTATTGCCTCCTTGGTGCAGGCCAGGTGAACTTTTCAAAGACCCTCCTTTGCATAGCAGTGTCTTCCTTTGCAATCAAACAGAATTGCAAAGATTATTTGATCAGAAATGAATATCCCATATCATTATTCTGCACACATGAAGTAGCGAATGGTATCACAATAAAAGGAAATTTATTATATTTATATGGAAAGCAAAGGAATGAAGATTATTAATTAAAATCATACCACATAAAGAGTTAATAAAGTCCGATCTGGAGTCAAAACAAATATACCAACAAAACAAGAAAAGTCGAGAAATTCTTAAATGATTATGTGTAAGAAAGTAGTTTATAATAAAGGCTGCATTTCAAACCAATGGGGGAAGTATGGATATGATACTAACATGAAAAAAATTCAGTTTACAAAACCACAATATTATTCTCATAAAAATAAACAAATGAAAATTCCATCAATCATGTATTTGATGCCTCAGTTTATTTATCTGTAAAATGAAGTCAATATCTAGTCTCTTGGAGTTAAAGATTATATGTAAAGCAACTGAACTAATAACCAGGCATATAGAAAGTACTCAAAAATACTAACTTATTATTAAATTAGTGTAAAAAGATAGGAAGACTTTACCTCCAAAGTCTACTGAATAGTTAATGGCTTAGGATGGAGGCAGTATAAATGGCTTTATTTTCATTTTAACTATATGCCAAACTTTTTATAACAAATGCATCAAGTATACAAATAAAAACTATGCTACCCAAGAACATCTTTTCAAAACATAGCATCTAAATAATCCATTCACAGTGAAAAACAGTATCAGCAAGAAAAAAGCATTCTGTCATAGTTATACCATAGAGTATCTATTAGTCTATAGCAATGCAGCTTTGCTATTCCAAACTACAAAGGATAGACTTTTCACTGGAGGGAAAAAAGTTTAGATCATGGGCCTCCCTCCTGGTACAGTGCTATTAAGCTATGACCAGCCACTACAGCATGAGTTTGATCCCTGGCCAGGGAGCTAACCCATGTGAATCAACAGACCTCTTTTGTCTCACCCGCTGCTCCCCTCAGCAGTGTATTTCAACAGATCTGCCTGTTCTGCTCCCCAATCTGTCTCTGGTGAATCCTCTCACTCACTGCCCCCCACCTCTGGCCTATACCCCAGTTCTTCTATGCAAAAATAAATAAATCTTTAAAAAAAGTTTAGATCACTGTCATATTCAACCCAAAGAACTAAGAAAAAATAGTTTTAAAGCTATTAAAAGAAAATATAAATGGATATCTTTATGACCTCAAGTTAGGGAAGAATTCTTAAAGATGACCCTGCAATCATGAACCACATGACCATAAAACTAAACATGGAAAACCAATCATTTAATTATATCAAGATTTATAAAGTGGCAATGGACACAAGTTGAAAACAATAAATATCAGAGGAAGATATTAGTAATGTATATAGAAATGAAGGATCAACATTCAGAATAAACGAAGAACCCTTAAAAATTAATAAGGAAATGTTACTGCAAAAGGAAAAAGGATAAATGCTTGAACAGGAAATTCATAGAATAACTGAAACTGACCAAGTTATTCACAGAATAACTCAAACTGACCAAAAAACATAAGAAGGTACTCAGACTCACCAGAATCAAGAAAACATACACCAGAACACCAAAGTATTTTCACCTATCAAATTTGAAAAATAAACACTGATGATAGGAGTTGGCAACTGTTTCAACCAATAAGGGGTGTAGTTTGACAGTATTTAACTAAACTGAGCACATACATGTGTGACTTCTAGGTCTAAAAACCCTATATATTCTCTACACATACTCAAGACTCACAGGAAATGTTCATTACAGCACTGTACAACAGGACAAAAAATCAAATGCAATTGACATGTTCAGGTATTCGATAATAGATGCATAAAATGTTCAATATTTATATGATTGAATACTAAAGGCTAAATCTCTATACAATGTAAATGCATTTCAAAATCATTTTTTAAACAGATAGGAAAAGGCAGACTGTAAATATCCTATTATACAATATGGTATGTATGTCATTCAAACTTAAAAATTCACCAAGGATGCATGTTAAAAGTACATATGTTAAGAGTTTAAAAATGAACCAACAGTGAAAGCAAATATAAGTAGATTAAAAGGACATCGTACTGAACATGAGAAAATATTTAAGCATTATTACAAGCAACAAAGTTAATATCCAAGATATATAAAGCATTTAAATACAATTTTTAAAAAAGATTTATTTATTTATGCATACAAGAACTGGAGTATAGGCCAGAGGTGCTGAGGGGTGAGAGGATTCACCGGAAACAGAGTGGGGAGCAGAACAGACAGATCTACTGAAATGCACTGCTGAAAGCAGCAGAGGTAAACAGGAAAGGTCTGCTGTGCCATGTGGGTCTACTCCCTGAGTGGGGATTGAACTCAGGTAGCAGTGACTGGCTATAGCTTGATAGAGCTAAGACTAACCCCTGTGCCACCAGGAAGGCCCAGCACTTATATAACTTTAACAATAAGGAAAAAAAAAAAAACAAAAACTAAACAACCCAACTAATAAATGGGCAGAAGATCTGAACAGACAATTCACCAAAGACGATATCCAGGTCAATAGAGACATGAAAACTGTTCATCCTCACTTTCAATAATATGGGAAACGCAGTGTGAAAATCACAATGAGCAGCCCTCTCACACCCACGAGAATAGCACATATTAAAGACCTGGAGAGGATGCAGAGAAACTAGAGCCCTTTTACACTGTTGGTGAGAATGTAGACTGTTAACAGCCATTTTGAAGAGTGATCTGGATTGACCTTAAAAATGAAAATACTGTTTGATCCAGCAATCCCACAGTTGGGCATTTATCTAAAGAACACAAAACTGTTAACTCAAAAGAACTATATTCTCTATAATGTTTATTGCACCTTTGCAATAGCTAAGACATGGAAGCAATCTATGTGCTCACTGATAGAGGACTGGATCAAGAAGATGTGGTTATCCACACACAAGGGAATGCTATTCAGCCATAAGAGAGATGAAATGTTGGTGGAGGGCACACAATGATAATAACTCATAAAGCAGGGAGACCCTCTACCCCACTCCAAATATAAGCAATGATGCAAACCAACATTAATCCTCAATTTTAAAAAAAGGATGAAATGTTATTTACATCAAAACAGAAGGATTTTAAGGAAATTACACCTAGTAAAGCAAGTCTGAGTGACAAAGATATTAGTGGATGTTACATAGTGGATGTTTCAACTAAGCAAAATACTTAAAAAAAACTAGTGGGACACTAATCAACAAAAGGAAGTTAAAAGGCAGAGGAAGAGAGAAAGGGTCAAAGGCGTATAAGGAATGGTGACAGGGTAAAAAGAGACAACTAGACGACTGGTAATTCAGAATATATGGGGGGGACCTTGCTGACTGACTTTCACAAGGGGATCTGAGAGCCCCCAGTGTCAATTCTTCAAGAAGTTCCTCCAGCATCCTGCTTAGAGATGGAACCTGGACAACTGTGATTATAGGAATGGAACTCAATGCCGTGGGAGCAGGGGAGCAAGAGAGTTTCGGGCATTAAAACATTCGCTTAATTCCCATTTTCAGGATGGTAACGTGTCATTTAGTATTCCTTGGCCTCAGTGGTAGACATGAGAATGTGCCTCCAGATATCAAATTCAAGGACTCTACCCACCAATCCCACTGGGTCTTGCAAAGGACCTTTGTCCTGTTCTTTTCTCCTAGTTGCCCATGGAGTGCTCCCAGGAGAGACACTGCCAGGCCTCCCTTAGAGCAGAGCCATCCTGGAAGCTTCCCCTCAACCTTCCTCACTCTCTTTCATTGGATCAGTCCTGCATTGCAATCTCCAGGCTTCCTGCCTCGAGGGCCCCTTCTTATTTCTTGCATATAACCATTTCCCTAATAAAATGTTTACAGGTTTAATAACAAAGAACTGGAAAAATACCTTAAGTCATAATAATGGATACCTCTGGAATGGAGGGGGACATCCCAGACAGAATGAGCTATGGATAGTAGTCAAAGGGGCCTTCTACCATCCTGATGTTTTATTTAAAAAGATTGCAAAGGGGATGTGAAAAAAAATACCAATTCTCTAGTAGACAGGAAGCTGTTATGGATTATTTATACCTTTTTTATATTTTCCAAACAATGTTTAAAAACCCCCACTCTTTTGTAAGAATACAGTCATATATTCTATCACTTCAACATGTAACACCCCCATACAAAGTTGTCTATATAAAAATGTCATCATACCTGAAGAAATTTCATGTAAAAATTCACAAAAAAACTAAAAATAAAATATGAACGATTATGTAATCAATAGGAAAAACAAAATTATGTAAGCAAGACTCGAATTTCCCTGAGGTTGTGCAGATCAAACTACTGAAACAAACAAACACTGGTATGGAAAAACAAATCATAACTATGGATAAAAGGATAAAATGGGGTGGTGGTCAAGGATGTTTTTCCATACCAAGGGTATCTGGTAAATGTTTGTCTCTAACAAAAACTAAAATTTTAGTTTTTGTAAAATTACACTGCTACCTGATGATCATCACAAAAATTTCTGATAATAATGTCTTTTGGGGTGACTCAATTAAAAGGGAATGAAAATAACTCAGTGGTATTACTATGCTGCATTTTCCATTCCCAAATTCTTTAAAAGCATGTCCATTATTTTAAATTAGCTATCACAAAGACTACTGAAGTTTCTAAATGTTTAACAACTTTTTAAAGAAAAAGAATAGAAGCTGTAAGAACACTTTTCATTCTTGTGATAAGGTCAATCCAAGGATACACAAATGCACAGAAGGAAACCTCATTCTTCTATTAAACGACTGTCATTTTCAGTAAGCTAACATAAAAAGTATTTTTATTTAAAATTTGTTACCGTTGTTGTAAAAACTCAATTTGGAAAAATATTTTATAAATTGAGACTTAATGAAAGCTTAAAAATCATAACTATATAGATATTATTGTTGCAGAAGTATGACAGGTTGACCAATAACATGCTTGACATATATGATAAAAATGTATCATAGGATAAAATTTGAGGAACGTGCAAGAATTTGAGGAGAAAATGAAGCAAAATTTCTGCCTGTTAAAGAGCTGTAGCTGAATGATGGTAGGTATGAGAAAGTAATGATATCAGTATTTCCTTTGATACATTTAAGGTTGATTAAAAGTTTTATTTTAAAAGTCAATGTTGACCAAAAAAATCCCAGAAATTACATGCTTTGCAACTATGATGAAAATTTTAGACATCAATATAGAAATATATGAGGACATCGACTTTCAACATTCAGGAGAGTATATATAAGCAGGAAAAGTTTAAGACACTGATTTACCAAATATTTGAAGATAGCTAGACCATTAAAAAGGAATGATTAAGTAAATAATGATACATACATATACTGGAATGTCATAAAGGTATCAAAAAGAATGATGTAGATTTAGTGATAAGATGACATCACTATACTATTTTAAAAAGTACTTTTATTATTTATAAATTTTTTTTTAATAAGTAGGCTTTAAAAATCTGGTCAAGGAAAAAAAGTTGTAAAACTATGCTTCATTGTGAGGGAGAAAAGATAAAATGTTAGTTTCTTGAGATTCTCATACTGAATAAATTGTTCTATGTAAACCCTGAGTAATTAACTTACATATAAAAATCAGTTTCTGACTACCATGCTGAAATCTCCATATAATCATATTTTGTTAAAAAAAAGTCCACTAAGAGTACTGGTAATTTTATGTGCCAAATGTTGCCATTAAGGGCTTTCCTTATATAATATTAATCATTACAACCTCAATTCATGGACAAGGAAACTGATGCAGAGAGGTTCAAAAACTTGACAAATGACACAACCAGAAAAATGCTTGTGCTAGGTTTCAAGCTTAAATGTTTGAGTCCAAAGCTCATATTCCTTCAAAATGAATGCATTTCTCATCGATAAAATTTACTGAATATCTAAGGCATTGTGTTAGCTGTGAGTATGTGGGGGAGGTGGTACCACTGAGGATCAAGGAAATTCATGGAATTTTTTAATCTACTATTTTGCTTGGGAGTTTAGAACTGTACATACCCCACAGAAAGGAAAAGAGGCAGGCATCAGGAGAGGAAAAAGAACTTAGCTGGGTATGTACTATGAGCTGGGGGTTTTAATCTTCTCAGCTCAGCACCTGATGAGACAGATGGTATTGTCAACTGCAGACATAAGATACCTGGAAAACTTAATGCAGCTAATTTATGAGAGCAGGAGGTATTCATACCAATAGGCTCTCCTCCGGAAACTACCTGTGTGTCATAGACATTCAGTACTATGAAATGGAAAAATTTTGAGAAAATTTACTACGTACACTTGAGAAACATTTCATATTTATACCTACACAGACAAACTGGATTAAACTTACCATGGAAAAATCTGAGAGTCTTAATGGCTATCCTATACTTAACTGGAGAGTTTATTAGAGAGTACAGATTTTAATCACCTACATATATTTCTTTTTTTTTCTGACACAGACATATTTATTGTAATAATCCTTGACTGAGGTAAAAAGCTTCATGGCTTTTTAAGAAATTTAGAAACTTTTAAGTTACAAAAATCCTAACTTATTGTCAATTGGTAATGCCTCCTTTAGGTATGTATTTAAAAAAATTCATGAAAGTATAATAAAATTCTACTTTCAAGACATATAAAAGACCTGAGCAGGAACAAGGCTGGTAGATACTCTGCAGGAATATCAAAGCAGTTGCTAATCCCATAAACCTTCACGCTACTCTCACTATAAGGAGGTGCTGGTGTTCTAAGTGCCTTACATGGATTTCTCATCATCCTCACCAGTAAGGTATTATTATGACCCCCTTGTAACAGATGAGGAAATTACTAGGTTTTTCAAGATCGCAAAGCTCATTTCACAGCAACAAGGATCTGGGAGTAGAAATTCTACCAAGCAGTCTGACTACGGAGACTCGGTACTAACACCTAAGCCTTGGCAAAGTGCCTATCTTGAATAAGCAAGGATCAGAATTTTCCCATGAAAAATGTTTTGGAGATTACTGTCCAAGGATTAAGTTTGTAACAACAACACTCTTTTGGCTTGTTTACATGTGGTAACTAAGTGACCTCAAACTCTCAAAGAGAATCTGTGGGAAACAATCCCATGAACGGTGGGGAAACTCTTTCCCATAAACGTTTATCAATTGAGACTCAGCTTGTCAATCTCCTCATCTACCTTTCCAGGTTGCTCTAGCTGTCAATCAAGTCATCTCAAAGTAGGCCCCATTCTTACCTCATTTATGTCTACTTGACTGCGGAGTTGTTCCCAGAACTGTTAACTGCTTTTAAGTTCATGTATTCTACCCAGAACAATTACAAAAACTTCCCAGGAAACAGCTGCATTTGGTTTTCTCATAAAGCATCTGATGTCTAAGCTGTTATGTATACCATTCCCTTTTATGGATAAGGTTGGTATTCTCTGAAGACTTCTATTTTATCTCTCTTTGAATTGCTGACCTGACTGGATGCAAACTTCAACCCCCATACCTTTCAATTTTTTTTCATACCTTTCAATTTTTGACTGTAAAAAGATTTGATCCAAATATTTGCCTAGCCACCTTAAAAAAAAACTGTCAAGTACACATATCATAAAACTAAATGCCTATTTCTACTTATATCATTTATAATACTTGAGATAACCAGTCTTGGTACTGACAGAAATGTAAGTACTTAAATAACTTAATTCCACTTATTATTCTGTCATTAATAACACTCAAAGTAGAGACAAGCAAACACTGATGATCTGGAGCATTCTTAGCTTTCCTGGGGTGAGACCACATCCTGACTCATTTCACAGCACCAAGGACCCCGGAATACTATTTTTCCAACATACTGCACATCTCCCTGATCTAAAAGCAAATTATTTTTGTTCACAGGCAGTAAGATAAAATGTATAAAGGGTAAGCATAGACTATATGGTGTGTTTTATATGACATATGTAAATGTCAGGTTATAACAAGTTTTAAATTTTAAAAACTTAAAACTTTTCCCATAAACTATATACTCAAGTTAAGAAAACTACATATGCCACTTCATTTGGTCATATAATTTTCCTTCTTTAACCCTACTTTATTGTGCAAGATGAGATTAAGCAGTTTAAAGATTAAGCAGTTAGTGTGTCTGCAGGTTAGAACTCCCATGTTTGTCTTATGTTTTATAGCTTTATTCCTTCTTACTAAATAAGGCAGAAAAGGAGACTTAGTACGTTAAAGTTACTGATTTTCTTTCCCCCTTCAGTTTTCTCCCTTCTCTTTCAGGACTCAAAGGTACATACCAGAAAAAGGCCCTCAGAGTGTCTTGCTTCCTCTACCAGTGCTTTCCCCCTTTAATCTTCCCTTAGGCCTGGGATACCGGCAGGGATGGGGGCCCTGGTGCTTTGCACCTATAAGGGAGGTGAGGGAGCCTATCATAGCGTTTCTCACCAAAACTCCCTGTATGCAGAATTTTCTCCCCTAAATTTACTACAAAAGAAATGGCTCATCTCGGGCCTCCCTGGTGGCGCAGCAGTTGAGCGCTGGGTTGTGAAGCTGCCCGCAGCCTCTGCAACACCGGTTTGATCCCCGGCCACCAGAAGAGGGTCCCACATGGCGCGCAGACCTCTCCTGCCGCCCGCTGCTCCCGTCAGCAGTGTACTTCGGTCCTTCTGCCTGCTCTGCTCCCTGCTCTGGCTCTGGTGAATTCTCTCACCCTCCCGCGCTTCTGACTGTACCCAGTGCTTGTATAAATAAATCTTTAAAAAATAATAATAAAATAAAATAAAAAAGAAATGGCTCATCTCAAAGTCACCAGTGGCCTCTCTATGGCCAAATCCAGTGCTTAATTCTCAGTCGAGGGCCTCCCTGGTGGTGCAACGGGTTAAGTCTCAGCACTATGAAGCAATCCCCAGCCACTGCAGAACCAGTTCAATTCCCGGTCAGGGAGCTAACCACATGGCACAGCAGACCTCTCCAGTCTTGCCTGCTGTTCCCCTCAGCAGTGTATTACAGTGGATCCACCTGTTCTGCTCCCCACTCTTTCTCTGCTGAACCCTCTCACCCCGCACTCCCCCACCTTTGGCCTACACCGCAGTTCCTGTGCAAAAATAAATACATATTTAAAAAAATTCTAAGTCTAAACTACACTGGACCTATGAGCAGCAACATGCACAGCTGTCAATCCCTCCCATGAGGCACTGCTTGGATTGCAACAACCCAAGTCTTTAGCGTGGCAGTCCTGCCCTCCTCTAGATGCCTTTTTCTTTTCTATCAGCATTTGCTTCCTAGGTGTTATTTCTCAGATTCACCTTTACTATTTTTACACTGGCAGTACTCAAATCTACCCTCTGCTAGACTTAAGTTGAAATGTCAAGCACATTTAGATTCAACTGGGCAGTCATCCCTACCAGAATATCCAGCAAGTCTTAAACACACACTTTTAAAACTGAACCCTACTTCCCCTTTGTACCCCAGCAAAGAAAATCTGACTTCCATTCTTCTGTTTGCTTAGGTCCAAAATCTTTGTGTCACCTCTGATTCATTATCTGTTACACTTTACCATCCAATATATCAACAAATCATGCAAGTGCTACCTTCAAATATCAAAAAGGTGACTAGCTCTCACTGCCTCCAGTGATTCCTCAATAGCCTGGACCATCATCATCTCTCCCCTAAACTACAGGAGACTCCTGGTTGATTTCTACTTTGTCTCCTCATAGCAGCCATACTAAATCTTTTCAAAACAGAATTCACATACATCTTTGTTCAAAGCCTCCATTAACTGGGCCTCCCTGGTGGTACAATGGGTTAAGCACAGCACGATGAAGCAGTCCGAAGCCTCTGTAGCACGAGTTCGTTCCCCTTGCCCGCCAGGGAGCAGCCCACGTGGTGAAGCAGGCCTCTCCTGTCTTGCCCGCTGCTCCCCTCAGCAGTGTATTTCAGTCAGTCTGCCTGTTCTATTGCCCACTCTTTCTCTGGTGGATCCGCTCACCCTGCACATCTCTGGCCTGTGCCCCAGCTCTTGTATGCATAAATAATCTTAAAAACAAAACAAAACAAAACAACAAAACTCTATTAACTGCCAATCTTACTAAAGATTAAAAAACCCTTCCGATCATTGTTTACAGGGCTTTGGGACCAGACCCATCTACTCTCTGACCTCTCCTTCCTGTCTCACTGCATCCAGGGAATCCAAAAGACAAAAACTGTTTCAGGTTCTGCTGTAACAGTAAATTCAATTTCCCTTAACTTGTACGTTTGATTCTTTGCTTAAATGTTATTTTATCACAGAGGGTGCCTACCTATCCAAATTCTCTTTCCCTTTTCCTGCTTTATAGTCTTACTTATGACCACAAGAATATTAATCATATACTACTTCTGACAAGAATGTAGAATAAATGAGCAAAGGGGCTTTTGCTGGTTCACTGCTGTTATCTCCAGTGCTTAGGCTGGTGTCCTACAAGTAGTGGGAGGGGACAGTAGGGCTCAATAAATATTTGTTGAAGGGAAGATTAAATGATATAGCTGAGACACAGAATGGAGCTCAGGCCAGCATTTACTTTTCCCCCTTATTTTGGTGCATGGCAGATCTGCATGAGGAGTCTGCATTGCTGACAAGACAGAAACAAAAAATATGGGAGAGGAATAAATAATTAAAGACCATGATTCCTATTCAGGAATGGTGTAAGAATCACCCAGATGGCCCAAGCCAAACCCTGAAACTTTTGATTTAGAAAATGAAGGTGGGGGTACAGCAACTACCTTTTTAAAAGGTCCCCAAGTGATTCTGATGTCCAATCCCTGTCAAAACCAGTTATTCAAAAGAAGTATAAAAGGCATGTGGTATATTATTCAGTAAGTAAGATAAGAGACTTTTTTTAAAACCCACATACCTGACTGGGGACTCAAAAATATGGTTGTTTTTTGTTTCTTTTTTTCTTCATGTAAAAGCACTGCCTAAAAAATGAAATAGACTGGTTTACAAAATTGCAAAGAATAGCATCTGAAACAGTCTTAAAACTGTAACCATATCCAAAGAAAGCTGAAGTTAAGCATGTGGGTGGCAGAATGTGGCAAGTTAATGAAAAGCAAGACATATGCAGCGATCCTTAAAGCTGCCAACTAGTGCATCACAAGCTGTCACGAGCGGAGGACAGAGTGAAGAGTCAAGAAGGATGAGTCACAAGGAAGGCAGCAGGGCTTGAGGCTGCCCAACACCACGGCAGGACCTGGCACAGAGCTGCCAGCACTCAGGAGTGTTTGCTGAATAGACAGATGACCAAAGGGCTTCCTGGTCAGGTCTGAGCTAGGTTTACCTGAGGAAATGGGCCAGTTGGTCTCAAGGGTGAAGATGGGGATCCAAATACACAACCTGATTTAGACATACCTAAGAAAGAAATTAGTACTTTTTGTTCCTACTTTAAATCGAAAGCAGTTTCAATTTCAAGTTTTTAAACTTCCACAGAAATATTTTCTGTTGACATGACACTCCACATAGTATATTGTGCAGACAAAAAAACATTTAAAGTAAGAGGGAACAGATTAACTTTTTGACAGGCAGAAGCAGCTGATTATTTTTAACTGCTACCGAAGGACAATCAACTCTAACACTACTCCTTTGCTCTTATTTTACTTTTACTTAATTTAATGTATACATATTGTACATATTGTACATTAATATATAAATACTGGCACTGAAGAAACCAAGATTTTAGATGCATGCTTTTCCTTAGGTCTGATAATTACATCTCCCCACCATTCCTTGAGACAGCCTCTTCTCTCTTTGATTTGCTGCTACCTCCATGATCTTACCAGAACCACTGATCTATATTGGGGGATTCATTAGTAGAGAACTTAAAACTTGCTACTAGCTAAAAAGAAGAAATCCATCAAAGCTGGGGGAATGGCATTCTTTCACAATTTTGTTGTACCAAACAAGAACACAATGATAACGTGCTTCATGCTATTAGTAAATAAAGACCTTGAGTTCTTCCACAATTTTATAAAAACTACATCTTATTGGTAATATTTACAGTCTCCTCATCTGTAAACTGGGGGCATCAATAATACTATATTTAATGAAATCATGGTGAAAAATTAGATGAGATTATCCATATAAATTACTTAAAACAGTGCCTGACCCAGAGTATATGCTCCATAAATGTTTGCTATTGCTACTATCTTAATTTTTGTAAGAGGAAAAATTCATTTTCCTCTTACAGTCATAAAAGAAAAGCATTTTATTCTGTTATATGTCCAATGTCAGGGCAAAAATGTTCAAATTTGAGAGTTGACTCTGAGTTCCTTAGAAGCAGGGAAAGGAAAATTTTAGCCAAAGCCGTATCTCCAACAAAGATTTAAGCCCTATTTTAAAATGAGTAATTAAATAATTAAAAACACACATCTTTCCATATAAAGCTCTTTTAAAAAATTAAGTGATGGGTGATCTAAAAACTTTGTCTTAAAAAAGATACTACTGCTGTCATAATAAAATGGAAGAGAGATATGGCTTTGCAAGAACAATCATTAAGGAAACTGTCAGCAGCACTGACTTTTTACGCTGCCCACAAACACAACTGGGAACAGGAATAGGGTTACTACATTAATCAAAAATTACTTCCCAGGGGTTCTTTTCTACAATTACCAAATTTCATCTACTTTCATGGGTTTTATTCCTGAGGATAAAAATGAGTGCACCAACTGCTCTGTAAATCATAACTTTCTCTCTCTCTCTCTCTCTCACACACACACACACACACACACACAATTCCCTTACACTTACTAGTCGGTTAAAAAGGGTACACAACAGATACTTCACAATTTAACAGAAAGGGCCAGATCAGATCCAAAAACTCAAAGGGGCAAGATTTGTGGATGATTTTGAACGAATGATGGATGATATATTTTTCTTCATCATAAGAAAAATGTTCACTACAGAAAAGTATCAAAATGATAAAACCCAAAGACAAGATCCTTTATATCTCTCCTCTGCAGCTAGAGCCACTGTGGACTATGTCCATTTTCAAGGCATCTGTATGTATGCATCTAAACAGAAAATACCAGTGGCTCACCTGTTGTGTGCACAGTATGGTGTCCTGAGATTAATGTCAGCTATGCCTCCTCCATGTTGGGCATTGAGTTGTTTCAAAAGTGACACATCAAGTAGTGAAGCTCAAGTGGGACTTGTTTTCTACAGTTAAGCTACATTTTTTTGGTACTGGGGATGACCAGGCTTTCATTTCTATGATGATATTAAAAATTCAACCAAATGACTTCCATAAGTCTCCAAATAAAACCAGGAATAAGTATTTAAGGCATTTAAAGGGTTATGATTAAAGGGGGATTTTATTTTCTTTAAAAAAAATTCTTTTTGATTTGTTAAAGAAATAAATATAACTACAATAGTAAAGAACTCTAGAAAATAGATTTCCCTTGAGATGTTAGTGCAAACATCAAGGTGTGATTGGTGTCCATACCTGGAGAGCCTTTAAACTGTGGGCATTCTTTTTTAATGTGCCCTTCTCTTCCACAAATAAAACAACGTTTTTCTCTTAAGTCTCTGTCGTCCTGCCTCTTCCATTTTTCCACTGGTGGTCTGAGAATTCTCTCCCTCCCGAGGTCAACAGTTGCCCTCACTGGCTTGGCTTTCTGTGGGGTGCACTGTATGGGCTTATCTTCTCTTGCTGATACCTCCCTCTCTGTGTACTTATTTTGCATTTCTTTGTCTTCTTTGCTCCTTTTATCTTTGTTCTCGGGGTATCTTTGGTTCAGGGTATCTTCCTGATCTCGCCGTCGCCTCACTCTGTAGAAGCAGACACACAACTTTGGTAGGAAAACTCCATAAATAGAAACCTAACAACTTCAGGTTCAGAAGATAACCCAAAGTAGAAGGTAAAGAGGGGAAACAAACATTTAACAAAGTTAAGTCCATCTTCTCTATCAAGACACAACTTTAGGACTTCAGAGCATAGTTTTTCTTCATTTTCACAATTACACCAGTGCTGGAAAACCAGTTTTTGCAATTACTGGAATTCTTTAGTTTAATACTTACTTTGATATTGATATTCTAAAACCCAAATTATCCTTGTGGAGATCCGCTAAATAGCTTCTCTGGGCCATCAGCAATCTTTACTGGGCACTGGAAATTTGGGATGTGGCATTTTCAGTTCACAAGGGAATGATGGCTATAAGGAGACTGTATTTTCCTTTCTCTCTATGGTTAGGGAATGTTATTTGAATGAAAAGCAAAAGAGGCACTGAATAAGAGCCTCAAATTCTAGATGGTGGCTCATTTTAAGTAGCGTATTTTTTTTTTTTTAAAAAAAGGTTAATTTATTTTTTACAAACGTTGTGGTATAGGCCAGATGCGCGGGAGGGTGAGAGGATTCACTAGAGAGAGCAGGGAACAGAACAGGCAGATGACAGAAATACAATGCTGAGGGGAGCAGCGGGCGAGACAAGAGTGGTCTGCCTCGCCTTGTGGGATTCCTGCCAACCGGCAGGGATCGATCCTGCAACATCAGAGGCTGTGGACAGCCCCACAGTGCGGCGTTCAACTGCCTGCGCCACCAGGGACGCCCTTATGTAGCTTATTTTTAAATGAGAATAATTGTTCAATGAAAAACACCACCACCACCCAAAATAACGGTAAGTTCCAAGCAAGCAGCCAACAAAATCATGGCTTCTGCCCTCCCTCAAACATCACCAGAAGAAAGCATGGTGACCAGACATGGCAATTAACAAATTGCGTACAAGCGAACAGCATTATACTATAGTAAACAATTAGTAAGTCTAAATTTCACTATGGTATAACCCATAAATTTACAAGAATAACTGATAACTGATACTTTTCATTACTGAAGTGATTCTGAACTTCTCACTGCTATATAAAATGGAAGAGTTTTAGTTCCCTTTTTGCCTTCTATCCCTGTTTCAGAGGCTGATGACCAAATGACTGTGGAATGATTCATGCCATGACCAAAATTAGGAAAGTGGGCTGGGCCTGCAAGACCTTCCACAGAAGGTAAGTTAATCCTAGTCAGGTGTAATTAGAAGTAGTGCTTTAAATCACTGTATTTTCACTGTAAAAATCTTAAATTTATTGAGAACTTCTGAATTTCATACAAATTAATTTTGTTAAAATGTAAGGTCATGGGCCTCCCTGGTGGCACAAGGGGTTAAGCACAGCATATGAAGCTATCCGCAGCCTCTGCAGCACGAATTCGGATCCCCAGCCAGGGAGCAACCCACATGGCACAGCAGACCTCTCCTGCCACACCCACTGCTCCCCTCAGCAGTGTGTTTCGGTCAGTTTGCCTGTTTTGTTTCCCTCTCTGCCTCCTCTGGTGAATCCTCTCACACATACAAGCACCTCTGGCTTGTATCCCAGCTCTTATATGCATAAATAAATAAATCTTAAAAAATAAATAGAAGGTCATTTAAAAACTGAAGAAGAAAGTAAAAACACAACTACTCCTGCTGAATATTTACTTACTTTCTCCTCATAGGACAATCCTTCATGAAATGTCCAATTTTCCCACAGATTCGGCAACATCTATCATTTGGGGCCAGCTCTCCTTCAGTCAGCACATCTGGATCAAAAAAGTACTCCTAACAGAAGATAAACAAAATATTTGAACTCTTAATGTCATATCAAAACACAAGAAATGACGTATCAATCAAGGATCTTACATCTCAATGTCGATGTTATTTTTAATTAATTACTATACTGTTTAATTCTAAAGCCTAAAACCATGAAGAGGTCTAATTCAGTAGTTTCACTCAAATTCTTCTTGTTTATTCCTTTTCATCACACAGAACAAAGTTTAGCCATAAAAATAGCCTTTCAAAAGCACATGTCTACATAAAAGCCTTACACCTCTCTGTGAGTCAGATTCCCTAGGACTTAGGAGGGAGCCCAAGTCAGTTACAAAAGTTCTGTTTCCCTAGAAAATGAAAATGTTTTAGTTTAATAAATTGAGAATATGATTTGCATTGTAGATTACAGAGGGGAGAAAAAAGGAAGCTATGCGTTGTTTCGATTTGTTATGATGGAAAATACCAGAGGAAAGCAGACAATTGTCTGGACTCTAGTCCTTTGTTACTAATACAAGTTAATATTGTTAAAACAGAAGGTCTTTTGAAAATATAAATAACTGGCAGATCCAAAGAATCCACTGTGCTAAAAACATTCTATGTTTTTGATATATATGATCCCATGGTAAACAAATGGGAGCAAATTAAGTGTTCATTAAGAAAACTTACACAAGGGGAAACATAAATTTATCCTTAACATAAAACCTTCTACTTTCTAATTCCCTTTTCTCTCTCTGAAATAAATGTTTATTATTCAATGTCGTCTTATTTTTTTACCAAGTACAGCCCCACAGAAACCTGAGTGTAAGGTTGTATGAGAACACATGGTTTTCTAACACAGGGAACATTGTTTCTTTCTTATTCCCATCTAAAGGATTTATTCCTGTTGGTATACAGACAAAAAAAAAAATTTGCACTTCACATGAGGAGAGTGAAGGAGGCTCTTATTTAGGTGTAAACTTTGCTTGACAGAGGCTGGCATGGAGCTAACTCTCAGTGACAGCAAGGCCCCTTTATCTGTTATGATAAGCAGTTTTCCCACTTAAAATCCATTACTAGGTATTTTCCTGATTATTGGCCTCAAAACAGAGATTTTCTAAAAATGGTGTTAGCAATTACTTTATATTGTATATATGTCTTGCATAGACTCACCAGAGTATTTTTTATTACTGAATGTGTACAAATTAGGTGCTTAGTAAAAGCTGTCAGAATTTTTTTTTTTTGGGTATTTCCAACACTTACTATTTTTGAGTAGTCCTTTGGAAGTCCTTTGACTGGAATACCAAATACTCTTCTGCCATTAATAAATGCTTTCATTATAAAATTTGTCACTAAAAAAAAAAGTGCTCAATTAGATAGATCACAAGGAAGAGAGATAACATTAATATTTGCAAACAAAGTAACTTACTTTTCCTTGATAATCCAGCTCCAAGATTATGATTCAAATCGAAGGGATCTAGCAAAGAAAATTAATAAGGGTCAAATAGGAAATGCCCCTAACTCAGACAGTAAGTATAACAAGGACAAAGTGCTTCATACTTTATTACTGAAAGTATTAAATGACTGTTTTTAAACCGAGTTTTAAATCTGTAGTTCAGTTACGTAAAATATATTCCTAAATATAAGGCAGTTTTTTCCTCAAGTGTCCAGAAAAGAGTGTATTGAATTATATTTGAATCTTTATATAAAGTCCTTCACATTATGAGTTGCTTCATTTTGCAATAAAATACTGCTCTGAGAAGATATATTCTGGTATTACCTGACAATGACAGTTTTGGACGCACATAGAGGTAACAAATTTAAAAGATTTAGCACTGAATATTTTGCTAACTAACAAGCCTTTCAAAGATCATTTTAGAGAATAATTTATCGTGGGTATCATAAAACACACTTATAAGGGAAGCTAAAACACAAACACCACACACCTACTCATGTGGCATAGCAATGGCTACTGGGATCTCAATTTCTAGTAAATACTTATAAGGATTCCCAAAAAAGCTTAACTATTAACACCCAAACATCTTAGATAAACGTATACATTGTGCTCTGGAATATTATTTGTTAAATGACACAGAAAGTGATAGGAATGATGAAAAAGATACTGATGTCAAAGATGTGAGAGCTGAGTAGATTAGCTCATGTAATAAATGGTGGTAAAAAACTAGTTCCATAGCCTGTGGTGACCTGAATTTCCTCTTATGAAATGTTCGGATATTATGAAATTGTCATTAGGCTAAAGTAATGATAAAAGCATAACCTTGAGCAACTCATTATCTAGGTGATATGAGTATATATTAAGTAAAATAATAAGATAAAATCACAATATAACTTGTCTTTTCTTGGATCATTTTTAAACATTTAAATTCCACTTTCTCTTTAAAATTAAAATCCCATAAATTGCAAATAATCAAATGCAAACATCAATGATCCTGGATCCTTGCATTCAATGGCAAAAGGGTTTCAGTATGGCCAAAATAAATGTAAAAATTCATATATAATTACATAAGATGTAAGATCCTCCATCAATTAATTGCAAATAAATAACGTTAAAATTTACTTTTAATGCACTCTGCTAACCCTCAATTAGGAAGGCTTTAAAGGTCCTCCCTGATAGTGTTCTTGCCCGCCTTGACTATGCAGGTGTTTCGCTCACTAAGCCTCTCCCTTTGCAAAGCAGCAGTCTCCTCCTAAGACTGCCTGCCTGTGACTACGTAGGAGTCTCTCTTTTTTTAAAAAAAGATTTATTTATTTATGCATACAAGAAATGGGGTACAGGCCAGAGCTAAGGGGGGTGAGAGGATTTACCAATGAAAGTAGGGAACAGAATAGGCGGTCTGACTGAAATACACTGCTGAGGGGAGCAGTAGGCGGGTCAGGAGAGGTTTGCTATGCCATGTGGGTAGCTCCTGGCTGGCTGGGGACTGAACTCATGCTGCAATGGCTGCAGCTAGCTTCATAGGTGCTTCTGCCACCAGGGAGGCCCTATGTAGGAGTCTCTTATCAAACCTTTCCCTTTTAGGGGCAGCTCTCTTTGCCTGCTTGTGTCCGTGCAAGTGTCCTTTACTTCCCTCTCCTTTTTAAAATAAACCTGCCCAGGGCCTCCTGGTGGTACAAGGGCTTAAGTCTCAGCACTATGAAGATACAGGCAGCCACTATAGCATGAGTTCGATCCCCGGCCAGGGAGCTGACCCACATGGCGCAGCAGACCTCTCTGGTCTTGCCCGCTGCTCCCCTCTCAGCAGTGTATTTCAGTCAATCTACCTGTTCTGCTCCCCACTCTTTCTCTGGTGAATCCTCTCACCCCTCCCACCCACCAACTCTGGCCTACACTCCAGCTCTTATATGCATAAATAAATCTTTTACAAAAATAAACCTGTCCTTTTTTAATATTAAAAAAAATTAGTAAAAAAAAGGGGGGGCCTCCTTATCTTGAAGCTGGCTCATCTCTGTTAAGCATCCATTAAGTGTCCAGCAATAGTAAAATATTGGTAATGATCACCAAAGTCTTTCAGATTTGTATCACATCCCACAAAGGGCATGAATTATTTAAATTTATCTTTAGGTGGAAACAGACAAGTGTGCCTGATGTAGACAAGAGCAGGACAGTGGCACTGTGCATCCCAACCAGGGGCTTAGGGCTGCCCTGGAATAGCTCTCTAAGGATAAAGAAAAATGCCCTCATAGTTCAAGCTCTATATTTAATTCAATTTCACTTTGATTTTATTTGTACCTTCAATAACAATATATTTTGAGGTCCACTGTTTCTTGAAAGTTGTAAGTAGACTTTTTCTCCTGATGCTAATGACATATTCTTTAAAATCAAATTCTTCTGTGTAGAAACGAAGAAGTCCCAACCATAGTTGCCCAACAGACTCTGTGTTTTTTCCATATTCTGGCCAATAGGTAGGCTAGAAATAGAAGAGAACAAAAGATACTATGTGTTATAGTAAAATATTATTTTAACAATCATTTATGCCATAGGGAGTAAATTTGGACTTTTAACCATAGTTTAAACACATAAAACTATTATGTAATTTTCATTTTACATTTTAAAATAACATTTACATGAGTTTATTAATCTTAACCCTATGACTCAAAGATAAGGAGAGATCAGGGTTTGAAATGTCAAACTTCAGGGCCTCCCTGGTGGCACAGGGGGTAAAGACACAGTGCTATCAAGCTATCACCAGCCACTGTAGCATGAGTTTGATCCCCAGCCAGGGAGCTAACCCACAGGGTGTAGCAGACCTCTTCCGTCTTGCCCACTGCTCCCCTCAGCAGTGTATCTCAGTACATCTGCCTGTTCTGCTCCCCACTCTGTCTCTGGTGAATCCTCTCACTCCCCTCCACCCCGCCATACCTCTGGCCTATACCTCAGTTTTTTTGAATGCATAAATAAATAAATTTTTTTTTTTAAAAGTCAAACTTGAGATTGCATGCTAGTGTAACAAACTGAACACACAATTTAGAAATTGGTGATGCCTGAGTTATTAAGTCTCTATAACTCAAAGAAAGTTTTCCAAACCCTGTAGGAAGGCAGAGAAAATATCTGTTCATTTGAAAAAAGCTACTGAATTATTTGGAATTATTAGAAACTAAAGAAATCCTGCATATTAGTAGTTCTCTGAAACTTACATGGCTTAGAGAAAATGTTTTCAACTTGAAAGGAAACATCTATATATGCTAGTTTTTTGCTATGATAAATATAGGTAAATATAATGTGATAATATAGTTGTTGAGACTATACAGCAGTATCATTAACTATCAGTCAAGGATGTAAAAAAAAAAATCGTTACTTTGAAAATACGTACCAGTTCCTTTATTTGATCGAAAAAATAAATATTCCAGCCATCAACAAATATTTCAGGTTTCTTTTCACCTTTATATATCTGAAATTAATTTTAAAATATTAGTATGGATTACAAACTTAAAACATTGATACAAAAATTTCTAAGAAAAACAGCTCAAAGATCACCTAGCTTTACAGATGAGGAATACAGTTTCTTTTACTAGTACCTCTTGAAGGACAGGAATGACTGGCGGATTCCTCTGTTGGAGAAAATACAGCACCATAAGTGTGTATGCATATGATGATAAGCTGCCTCTAGATGCATCACCAATATCGCACATCTGAAGGAAAGGAAAACAAATAACAAAGGGAAGATCATCAATGTTTTCTGACAAGTTTCCAGCTATTCTATTATCACTTAGTGCAAGGTGCTTATATAGGGGATTAACATAAAATTTTATTAACATTTTCAAATGGCAGACTATGCCAATAAGACCAGGGCCTCCCTGGTGGCGCAAAGGGTTAAGTCTCAATACTAAGAAGCTATCAGCAGCCACTGCAGCATCCCAGCCCAGGGAGCCAACATACATGGCACAGCAGACCTCTCCTGTCTTGACAACTACTCCCCTCAGCAGTGTATTTCAGTCAATCTGTTCTGCTCCCCACTCAGTCTCTGGTGAATCCTCTCATCCCCTGTATCTCTAGCCTACAACCCAGCTCTTGTATGCATAAATAATAAAATAAATCTTAAAAAAAAAAAAAGTAAGACCAACCAAGAGAACATCAAACAAAATAAAACTAAAAAGCCCCAATAGAAGGCCTCCCTGGTGGTGCAAGGGGTTAAGACACAATCTAAGAAGCTATCCACAGCTGTTGCAGCACGAATTCGATCCCCAGTCAGGAGCTACCCACACGTACAGCAGACATCTCCTGACTCGCTCGCTGCTCCCCTCAGTAGTATATTTCAGTAGATCTGCCTGTTCTGCTCTCTACTCTCTCTGGTGAATCCTCTCACCCCCCACACCCCTGGCCTGTACCCCAGCTCGTGTATGCATAAATAATAAATCTTAAAAAACAAAACAAAACAAAACAACAAAAGAGCAGTGGAGTTATCAGTCACAAGCAAGATCAGATTATTACGTAATATTAATTTAATTTAAACCTAATCTGTTATACCCCAATGTCAGACCACTGTCAAGATTTAATTTAGTTTAAATATTTAACTGTTTGCTAAGTAGGGTATTTTAAAGTTAAAAAGAACCATTTGACATGGCTATGGCTTTTTACAATATATAGACTTATCTTCTCAACAAAGTTTGAAAAATCAATGTCATTTTCTGATAATCACAACAGGAGCATACTTACCTTTGTAAATACTTTCATGGTATAGCACAAATATTTCACTCTGAGGTCAATGGCAGAATAAGCAGATAAGAGCCTTGTATTATGCAGAGCCTGTTAAAAGATAAAATACAGAATAATGCTATCAATGAAAGAAAAGGTTTTAAACTAGAAAATTCCGAGTAAGTTTACACTCTGATTCATTTTAGAACAAAGACATTCATTTTAGAACAAAGACATTGAAACCTATGTTTTTCTCCCAATGAATAAGCCTCATTAATGTACTAAATAGTAATTAAGATTGTAAGTAACAACTAACCCCTCATGACTGCCATTATGTTAATATTGAGACTCCCTTAATCTGAATAGTCCCAGAAAATCAGGGCTATTAAAATAAATAACCAGCTACCTTTTAGTATATGTAAGATTCCATCATCCTGTCCTGGCATTATTTAAATTAAATGTTCTTAGGGGCCAAAAGGTCCCATGAAAATCCTAAAGTTTTGAACATGGGTTTAAATAAATAAATAAACCCACATATACACACTCCAAAATTAAAATGAAGGAAAAAAAAAGTGCTTGCTCACTCTGATTTCATTTTAAATGAATGCTGCTAAAAGGAAAACCACAATCCAAAATGGAAGTGCCTGTGGTAAGTCAACTAAGACTTAATACCTAACTTACAGCAGTTTCAACGTTCTCCAGGAATGCAGTCTTAATTGATTGGTGTTGAAATTTTGTTGTCAGCATTAATGAA
>NW_023604938.1:0-30426 GCF_014898055.3 Talpa occidentalis
AGGTCACAACCAGCACCATCCTGTGGGTGCCAGGGGCACACGCCTGCCACTCTGCTCTGCCACCCTGTTCTGGGAAAGCATGGCCTTCCCTTTTGTATGCGTGCAGCCCATTCACGCTTGGTCCCAACAGGTCAGGGACAAGTCAGAGGGTCAGCCGTGGTGCTGCTCTTCACACTGTCCCTCCTCCTCACCGCTGTGTCAGTGCTCGGCCTGAGGGCCATGGCAGATTCGCCCCTCACACCTCGGTGTCCCCACTGGCCTTCCTGCCACCTGCCTTCCGCTTGCCAGTGAGGCAAGCCCAGATCTGACTCTGTCTTCACGTGAGGACAATTCTGCCCCAGCTGGGATCCCAAGTGACACACAGCCAGACTGACACCCAACCTGGAGACAAACTCTGGAAGCAGGAAGAAGAACAGATGCCCAGACAGCCACGGAAAGAAAGGGGGAGCGAGGGGTTGCCCCTGGCTGCTGCTGACTGGACACAAGGCGGGGGGGGGGGGGAGGGGGGGGGGGGTGGAGGGGAGGCAGGAGGCAGGCAGCTGTGGAAAGGAAGAAGGGCCATCCCCAGCAGATGCTTAAAAAAAAAAAAAACCCTGAAGCGCTTGCACAAATTAGCTCCAAGCTCCCCAGAGAGTGTTCCTCAACCCCTACCCTTCCGTCTCCCCCTATTCTTTGACTTCTAATCTCTCCAAAAAAGGGTTTCGCACTGTGTTTCACACCTCATTCTAGAAACAGCCCTATTGTCTCAAGGAATGCTGGCTTTCCCCTCACCCAAGAGGGATTAGGAATGGGGACAATGTTCTTAATAAAGGGGGAGGGGTGTCTGAGGAAAAGGGAATGTTGTGTAAGGGAAGAATACACCACGTGCGAAAGCCCTAGTGGAAAGAAAGTGCTCCACCAGCCCCGTATCCATTAAAGTAATAACGTCGTGCGTGGCAGCTTTATCACTCCCCTGCAGCTCCTCAGCGTGGGAGCTCCAGCGCTTTTTAAAAATGAGAACAGACTTTCCAGCTGCTGCTCCAGGGTGGAAGGGCCGGTCTCCAGTCCTCTGTCCTCCGTGCAATGATGCTCCTTCAGCCGCCTGCCCCTGCCCCCACCAACTTTGGACTTCTCCCAGCCTCTAGAACCATCGCTAAAATTCATTTCACTCTTTAATTAGATTTCATGGAGTAAGGGATTGGGAGGGTGCTGGGAAAGGCGTTGTTCATCTGACCTCTTTCTTCTGTGGAGGGGTAATGCTGTTGATCGGGGAGGTGGGACAATGGTTGCCATGGAGACATATTCCCAGACATACAGACACACACTCATTTTAATGTCTCTCTTTTTTTTTTTTTTTTTTTCCAGCAGGGGAAGGATCCGGTGCCCTATTTTTAGTGTCAGATTTCAGCAAAACAATTCGCTTTCATTTCATCACACACATACTGCTGGGTTTTAAAGTAGGTCACATTTTGTAGCCATATCAACAGCTCAGATCTGTCTTGCTTGAGTAGTGCAAGGTTCCACGGAAGATTTTACTGATTGAGAGGAAGATCTCAGATGCCTGGGTACAGCTTTCTTTCATCTCCCTTTGACAGGCATTAGAATAGGCAGGATGAATAGCCGCAGGTAAATTTACATTTTAAAGACTACTGCAAAATGTCTAGGCAGGGTAATAGTAAGGGGAGGTATGGAAATTAAAAATGACAAACTGGTCTGTTTTTCTGTTATTAGATTATCCCTGATTATTATAAATATAGTCCTGGAGTGCCAATTCTGCACAGTCCATTGAGGAAGAAATTAGTCTTGACTGTTAGCTGTCCAATAAAATTTTTGATCTTTGTTCTAGTTCAACTGGGTAGATCAGAATATGCTAATCCAGAGTTTGGGATTTCATTTCTGCCCAGTGGCAAGCTGCAATTTTTAAGTGTTTCTGTCTGCATTTCTTGCCTTGTGCTCTTTGCCAGATCTCACAGCCCTCTGTGACTAGAATACCCTATTCACTGCGAGGAGCACTCAGTGTCCCCCGCAGACTAGCCGGAGGGGAGGCGAAACTGTGAATTGGTCCAGCTTGCTCAGTAGCCCCAGAACCAGCCGCCTCCCTGCACCCTCCCCTCCACTGCCTCCTGTTCCCTGGGGCTTGGCTCTTTCCAGGGTGGCACAAACCTAGACTAATTTAGGAACAGCTGCCCTTCTTTCCCTTGGAAATCCCTATATAGTAAGTGGACCTTTTTGTTTCTAATGGGAGAGTTCTTTTCACACTGGTAGAGACTTCTGGCTTCCCTTTCATAACGGCGTGGGGAACTACCTGTGTGTAGAATCAAAGGGTACCCCGCAGTCCACAGCCTTAAAAATAATAGCCTAATAGAAAAGGAAGGCTGAAATGAAATCATCAAAACTATAACATCGTCAGTGTCACCCCGAGTAGTGGAAGTTAGGTCGATTTTTTTTCTCCTTTCTAAGCTTTTGCATTTTCCAAACTTAATTGAGCAGCATTGCTATGTTAATCAGAAAGAACATAAAGTTTAAAAAGTGAAGACATAGTGAATGACTAATAAGCTAGTTGCTATGCTAGATTCTAATTGTCCTTTTGTGTCTAATCATCAAGCATAGTGTGTGATAGCTCTTAGGAGTCCCATTTAATTGATGAGAAACTGACAAGGAGGGTTTGTCCTTAGTGCCAGCTAGCAAAGGGCAGAATGAGGAACCATACCTAGGTCTGCCCAACCAAAACCCAAGTTCTAACATCCTCAAGTAAGTATAGCCACCATTTATTAAACACATA
This sequence comes from Talpa occidentalis, assembly GCF_014898055.3. Lineage (NCBI taxonomy): Eukaryota > Metazoa > Chordata > Mammalia > Eulipotyphla > Talpidae > Talpa > Talpa occidentalis. The sequence goes on from NW_023604938.1 coordinate 2,762, forward strand.
CTAAATGCCAACATTTATATATAACATTATGTATGTTATGTATATACTAGATGCCAAACATTATATGTAATAATACTTCTGGAACAGTGCAAAAGACTCTTAAAAGAGTGCTCAACAGGACTCAGTGTTCAAAAAGAACGAAGGAGCAGCACCTGAGGTAGAGCTCACATCACTCACCCCCAGGCACAATTGCAAGACCGCTCAGGCTCCGGGCCCAGCAACGGGGTTTATTTAACAAACAAGAGATTGGGAAGAGGAAAGATTCTTTGAGGACACAAGTGGCCAAATATCTCACCCCAGATAATGTGCACAGTGCCCAGAACTCCCAAACAAAGGCCGTGCGTGGAAGGTGAGATGATGCAACAGCAGTCTCAAGTCTGGGCCGGAGGCTGAACCAGACGACGACAAACCCAACAGCACCAGGAGGTCGTGCCAGAGACCCAGAGGCTGGGTCAGCTCTTTGAGATGCTGGGCCGAGCCCCACAGTGCTCTTTTCAGGCCGTGTCAGAGGCAGGTGCAGTGGCTAAGTTTCTGCAAAGTTCTGCAGAGATCTGGGGGTTTAGTAGCCTCCAAAGGTCTACGAAGGTCTACAAGGTCTACAAAGGTCTGCAGAGGTCTGGAGAATCCCATGGTCATGGACTGCTCCATGTGTCTCCATGTGTCTCTCTCTTCAGAGGCTGGGAACAGACTCCTTCTTCGAAGGTGGGCTGATGAATGCTTCTTCTTCAAAGGTGGGCTGAGAATGAATACTTCTCTCTTCAAAGGCTGACTGGAGACTCCCTTGAGCAGGCTCTTGTTCTGCCTTACATCCCCTTCAGGGCCCCCCCACCCTACAAGCCTGATTGGATGGTTTTCAACCCTAAGTTTCTAGTTGGACCACTTAGTACTAATCAGCTTGTTTTCCATTTTTCAATCCAAATAATTGACTAGTGGAGTGGGCTTGAACCTGATTGGCCCATTTAGCTCACACATGATTGATTCATTTTTAATCCCAGAGACAGATACCAAAGGGGAAAAGCCCAGACCAGCCTATACTCAGGTCTGGCAAGACTCAGCTCCCAGATGCTGCTGGGATAGGGTTACACATCTACACAACAAGTAGGTAGGTTTTTAAATCTGCATTTTACAAGTAGGATAATGTAAGTTCAGAAAAGTTATTTGCCCAAAATCTCATGGGTAATAAAAAATGGGAGTGTGGGGTTTCAAATGCAGGTTGTACAAAGCGCCCAGTGGCTCCCAGACTAGGAGTTTGAGGGAAGCCAATCTCGCAATTAGAAAGTGGACATTCTCTCATACAGAAGTCCTGCTGCCGCACACACACAGCACTCTGCTGGTTGAAAACTCTTGAGTTTTGATTACCTAGTAAAATTACCTTCCTTCGTGCAGATGGAGGTGGACCCACCGGCAATGCTTCACTTGTGTGGCTGCTGTGTTAGGAGGACCCAGGCTCAGGATGGGTGGGATTTGGAATCTCTGCACACATCTTCTGGACTGTTGCATGAAAGGAAAATACATGTCGTTTGGATTAACCTGATGAAATTATTCGGCCTGCTTCTGGTAGCGATTTTGCCTATCTTAGCTAAAGCCTAAAATTGATACGAGGATTTGGGGGGATGGTTATCATCATTACAGAATTCTAAAAATCCTTGAGCAGTAGCAAGAGCAAGAAACTTAAGCTAAATCTACCATATTTTTAAGATGTGAAGAAAATGGTAAAGAATATGGTCTCTGCCTTTTGTCTGCCTTCTAAAGTGACTAGTGGTCTAATGGTTTGGGAACTTGAAAGTAAAAAGGAACATTCTGAATCACCTCCCCACCCCCCAAAAAAAATGATATATCATAGGCAGAAGCTCTAAATTTGCCATAAGTTCCACTCAGGTAAGAGCCATTAAAATTTCTCTGTGAGACATTGGGTGCTATCTTAATTGCTAATACCAAGTTAGAGATGTTTCCTTCCAAAATTTAGTGTTTTCAATGCCCAAAAATAGATGACTGGATCAAGAAGACGTGGTACATATACACAATGGAGTATTACAACAATCAAAAAAGATAAACTCATACCATTTGCAGCAACATGGATGGCGCTGGAAGGGATCATGCTCAGTGAAATAAGCCAGAAAGAAAAAGAAAAATAGCGGATGGTTTCACTTATAGGAGGAATGTAGAGGATTCAAAAAAGGGATCAGGGAGAAAAAAGTAATTATAATAAAGTAAAAATAAAAATCAAGAGGCAACCAGAAACCAGAGACATTCTGCAGCGGGGGAGAAAGGAGTAGGATCAGAACAGGGCAGGGAGGAGCACAAGGGACTATGGTGATGATGCACAGGTGAATGGGTGGTGGGAATTCACGGGGACTATAACTGAGATGAAAATGCATATATTGCATAAAAGTGAAAAAATGATGTAAAAAATACATAAAATAATTTTAAAAAACAACAAAATATAGTGTTTCCTATGATAGCTTCAACTAACTGCCCTCAATTGCAGGGGTGAGGGAGTTGGGAGGAGCATTGGACAGAGGACAAAGTTCTATAAGTAAAAGCCCTAAATCTTCAAGCTTAAAAACTAATTTTAGACAAGATCTTTGGCTGTTGTTATTCATGAATGGAACTGAGAGAAGGCAAATGGATGCCCAAGGAATTTCATTGCCAAAGAAACCATAAGTCTGCCCTGCAGAAGCCTGTGACTATTCAATGTCTAAAGCGACCCATATGTCTCCAAATCTGCATCAGCAGGAAACAGCCAATGGACACTGCGCAACCCCCAAAGGGCATACTTGCTCCTTCCTGCCTTCACCACAGCCGTGGGGGTTAATGGACACAGAGGAACTGCCCAGAGGCCATCGGCTGACCGCTTCTGTGTGAGAAAACAGTCTCCTCCATTCTGACTCAGCAGGATTTGCTAATTGCTATAGACTGACTTCTGGGGGTTTCACATTTTCTGAATGGTAGATTTAATTGTGGCTTTCCTAATCTTAAGCCATAACTGTATACGTTATGCCGCAGGGAGCAGATAGCAAGACTTTTCATTTGTGGTTTGCAAGACTGTGTAACATCACATCTAGACTCAAACACTTCAACAAGAGATCTTGATTGAGCGCTGGGGGCAGTCCAGCTTGAAAAGAAAGGTTTTGGAGTTCTTTTTCTTTGGGAGGCAGCTCGTCTTATGTGTGGGAAAATGGGTACATATATTTTTGGGAAGTCAAAGGAGTAAACTGTGGCACAGACTTCCTAATTACCCTCAAGACATTTGTTTTCCTCTATCCCACAGTATTGGAAACCTTATCATCTCACCAGTCTTTTCAACTCCCACCCAACCAGGTAAGGTCAGATGATTCAGGTCTCATAAATTAGATGTAAGTAGCAATTTAGCAACTTTTAGCCAGTGTTATTAAAGGACACAGGGATTCCCTTTTCTTTGCCTTTTTCTTCTTTCTCCTGCCTGGAATGAGGATGTGAGGGCTGGAGCTAAAGCAGCTATTTTGGGCCATGACATGTTTTGGGAACTAGAGAATATACAAGGCAGAAAATGAAGGAAAAGGAATCTAAGCCCATGATGCTCTGGAACCCTTTACAATTTGTTAACCACTTATCCAGGTTTATATAATATGTTATTTAAGTTATTGGATTTTTTTGGAGGAGGAGAAGGGGTTGTTTGGTAGGTGACAAAGGTAAGGAGAATTTAACATCCCGTTGCCAAACCTAATCCTAATATATGAGACATTTCTTTCTTGAGTTAACCCAATTTTCCTAAAATGAGCTTATTTTAGAGGTCAAAGACCACAAATTGTTCAGAGTGGCCATGAATTGAAGTAAACATGATGTCACTTTGTCCTATGAAACCTAAGTTAGAGGACTCTCCGGAAATTCACTTTCTCTAGTGAATTGACACCATGACCAATATCTCCAGAAAACTTTAGTAGCTTCTGTATGGAGACGTGAGAGCTTTTGGAGCCCAGATTCATTAACTTGCCTGGGTTATAGCCAGGGAAATGGTTTGCAAGTCCCCTTATTAGACAGCTGTCTGCCAGGTTGGTTTAGGAAAAATTGCCCACTGGCACAGGATATCTGTGGCTCTGGAAATGACTAAAGCATTCCAAACTGTTTTATAAGTAAATCCATTCTTAATATACCAACAACTGTTTAAATTTTGTTCCATCTGGTTTAGGATAAATCTATTTTTTACTTTTTAACTCTGTATCTCTCCACTGACTTCAGTTTTTAGGTGGACATTTTTGTATTCTCTTTCTTCCGAATTATTTAATTATTTGATGCCACTGAAGCCTGCCTCTCATTCCACATCATTACTTAATCACCTGGGCCTAACACTGATTCTATGATTTTGCTATTGGTTACCTAAATATTACTAGTTCCCTTCCGTTTCCTGTCTCATACAATGATAGTGCTTGTTTATAAACGGCTTTGAAATTACCAAGAGGAAAGAGCTACATCAAGATAAAGTGGCGTGTTGTTCTTCCCTTGGAAATATGCCCTGGCTCAAATTTGAACTTGGGGTATAAGCTGTAAAGATTCTGCCAAGAGTACTCCAGTTCCGATATGCGGTGTTAGATGAATTTCTGCTTCCAAGCCAGGTCAACATGAAGGAGATGGGAGAGGCGCATGAGGCAGGAAAAGGATGGGTTTTATTCCAGAGCCAGCATATGATCCTCAGATGCAGAAATGGAAATTGAGTTCCCTTTCTTGCTATAGCCTCCCTTCCTTCTGATCTCTTTCCCTTCCTGATATTTTTCTTTCTCAATTTTCCAAGTCCTTCCCTTCTACCACCTCCCCTCCCTTCCTGCCTGCCGTCCACCCACAACTCTTTATTGAATCTTGTGGTAGCTAATCCTCAAAGACGTCTCCCCCAACGAACTTGGATCATCCATGTGCAGGCAACTCCAGACCACAGACCCAACTAAACTCCCAGCCAGCAGTGACTTCAATCCCAGCTGCCATTTGACTGCAAATGAAAGATTCCCAACGAAGAACCATCCAGCTGAGCCCAGTCAACCCAGGAGGCTGTGAGATTGTAATGGGCTGTTGTGTGAAGTCATTGAGGATTGTTTATGATGTAACAACAGAGAATTGAAATGAGCATTTACAGGAGCTAGGCTCTAGAATCTGGACAGTGAACAAAAATAATTTAAAAAATGTGCCCTCGTGAACCCATGTGCCTGGAGGAGAGCCAATAAAAAAGAGAAATTACAGACAGCAATAGAAGCCAAGGGAAGAAAATGAAGTAGAAGAGGGGAGTGTGAAGTATGAGGGATAGAGAAGTCCTGGCTGGGGTAGCCAGAAGGTTCTCCAAGAAGCTAATTTTTGAGTGAAGGACTAAGAACAGTGGGGAGTTAGTCAAGTGGGTACCTTGTAAAAGTGGCCAGGGGAGCAGAGCCCTGGCACTGGACTGAGCTGGGGCAGAGCAAGAGGATATGAGGTTAAAGAAGATGGAGATGCAGCTCAGCAGGGTCTTGCCAGTCAGGGGAAGGACTTTGGTCTTCATTCTGGACAAGAGGGGAGCTACAGAAAGACTTTGAGCTGAGGAGTGAGGTCATTTGGTTTATGATTGAACAGGATCACTCTGGTTGCTGTGTTCAAAACAGAGAAGAGGGAGGCAGAAACGGAGTAGTCAGGAGCTTCTGTGACCCTGCAGGAGAGAGGTAATGGTGACAGGGATCTGGGGGTGCAGATCCAGATGGTGAATGGTAAGGAAGAGGATGAATTCTCTCCTTTTTTTTTTTTTTTTTTGGAAAGTAGGTGATGATGGACTGAATTTGGGATGGGAGAGAAAGAGAAAAATCAAAGATGATACCAAGTGACACCAAGATTTAAGACGTTGGTAAATGAAGATACTTTTAATCAAAATGGAGAAAGCTGTCAATGGAGCAGTGTGCAGGGAATATACGGCACTTCTTCCTAATGCCCTAATTTTTCCTTCCCTCCTGCCCTCTCTCTCTCTTCCTCTTTCCTCCCTTCCTATTAAGTAGAAGTCTCCCTACCCAGTCTGAGTTGCCAATAACGTGCCCAGTTTGGTTCTTAAGGGTCATCATTCAGAATCCCATATAGAGGTAATAGCAGGGGCCTCCCCTGGTGGCACAGGCGGTTGAACACTGTGCTGTGAAGCTGTCCGCAGCCTCTGCAGTGCTAGTTCCATCCCAGCCGGCCGGGGAGGGTCCCACATGGCGCGGCAGACCTCTCCTGTCTCACCCGCTGCTCCCCTCAGCAGTTTATTTCGTCAGTCTGCCTGTTCTGTTCCCCACTTTGTCTCTGGTGAATCCTCTCACCCTCCCTCGCATCTGGACTATACCCCAGTTCTTGTATAAATAAATAAATAAATAAATCTATTAAAAAAATAATAAAGGTAATAGGAGGACATCTAAAGGGAGAAATCAGCTTCCCCCTTCCAAATCTGTAGCCACTATCTCATGTTCAAGGATCCCAGAGTATAATCAAGTATCCAGTTCAGCCAGGGCCACTCAATATGCTTACTGGACAGAGAGATGCTGGCCGGTGAGTTGGCCAATATGGGTCATGTTTGAAAGATGGCGGTTGTGCAAAGTCCCCTCCTGCTGAACAGCCACCAGTGCTAGGCTTCGCAGCAGCACCTCCCATCCCCCTCAGCACGCTATGCTCAAAAATGGACACTCACAACCAAATGAGCAGAGGAAAGGATGGCATTTCTCTTCCTGTTCCTTCTTCCAAGGTGGCATCTCATGAACACTTGACAGTAGAAAATCAGGCTAGGGAGCAATGCTACCACAAGGTGACTTAGACTGTTGCAGGGAGGAAAGTTGAATCAGAAACTCCATAGTGGTCGAGACTTTTTGGCAGAACCTAAGAATTTCAGGAGGTTGAAGCAGTTCCAGAATTACTCAAGCCTGGAGAGTTAGAGATAATGCCTGTGTCTCGGGTTCCAGAGCTTCAGGGTGACTCTTGGTGTTTCAGCCATGAGATCCTCACACCCTCAACTGCCTTATCCAGTAAGAATTGAATTAACAAGGCTTAGGGGTTACGGTTGATTGGGTGTGCAGCTGAATGTTTAAAAACTGCATTCCTGGGGACTGGTGGGGGGGATAGGAGAGATACTCAGATGAATGGTTTGTCAATTCCCATGGTGTAAATACGCTCACCTATGGCTGATTCCAAGCTACCAATATGACATCACAGAATGCTGAGTTGGGGATGCACAATGCCTCACTGTTAAATATAAAATTTCCATCTTACAGCTACAATAAATGTAAATAACCCCAAGAGGAGAGATAATAATAAAATGTAGCAAAATAAGGAGTAAGTGATATTTGAACATTCATTACCATTGTTTTTCATATCATTGTTTAATTGAAAGTTTACATAATTTAATATTTAATAAAAGTTGTATTTAATAACCACTTGCAACATTCTTATGAAGTTAACAGTTTTTGCAAGCACTTGTGTGCCAGTTTTAGGACACCATTGGTTTACAGCAATTATCAATCAAGTCTTTTGCACATGCACACACACGCGCACACACACATACACACACACACGCCCCTACTCTGTGTCAAGCTGGTCATGTAGTAGACTCAGCACTGATGCCAGCATTTGGCCCCTGCTGGTTCCTTCCACTTAAGGAGGATGCTGGCGCTGGTGAAGCTAGCTAGCAAGGTCCAGGAGCACCAGTTGATCTGTAGTCTATTGGGAACTTTACGGCCTCCCCCAGGAGTCACGCCACCCTGGGGTAAACTCCTAACCTGAACCTCAGAGAGCAAGGATTTGCACTTTAATACTTTCCTCCCTGGGGGCACCGGGTTCTCTGGAAAACAGGACCTCCAATTCCAGGGCCTTCAGATCTGCACAGGAAGGATGAGAGAAGGTTTTACAGTAACGGGAGTGCGGCGGGGGAACAAAAAACCCTGCTGCGACTTCTCTCAGGACAAAGGCCCACTTGTCCCACCTTCATGTGACTAAGAGTGGCTGTGAGTGACTCGTCTCTGAGCAAGGACTCTGCTATTCGATGATTTATCCTTTTACAGAACAATGGGCCCAACACGATTACATTTATGTAAGCAAGCGCAAGAAGCCTCTTAAGAGGTTCTTCTAGAACAGGGAAGACGCCCTTCCATGTGATTTCTGTCCTTGACTACAGTGAAGCAACTCCCAACGCAGAAAAGAAAAACACCGGCTTAATCTATGGTGCATCCCTCTGGGGAAGCCCCTGGGCCTCCCTCCTCGTGCTCCTCCCCCACCTTTCCTTCCTTCTCTAAACATTTATAGAGTGCCTGCTAACAGCGCTAGAGATGCCAAGATGAGAAAGCAGAGAAGCCACTCTTGTTCCCCTTCCATTCTGTATCTGCGAATCTGCCAAAGTGTTCTTTTAAAATGGATGTCATGCTTGGAAAGCTTCTGAGCTGTGAACACTTGGAAATGCAGGGGTAGCGTTGTGTCTGCAGAGGGTGGGTGCCTGAGCCCCTTCCCTGCACCTTGCCCTATGCTTGTCTGCCATCTGGCTGCTCCTGAAGTGTAGTCTTTCCTAATAAATCTGTCATTTAGTTTCTAAAATGCAAATCAAAAGGTAACTCCACTCTTACTTCTCATTTCATTCTCTTCCCTTTTCTTCCAGTCTATGAAAAATATTTATTATAGATAGATAGATAGATAGATAGATAGATAGATAGATAGATAGATAGATAATTGATGGAGTGGGGAAAAATATCAGGGTGAGGCTGAAGGCACGGGTGGAGAACAGACAAGGTAGATTTATTGAAATACACTGCTAAGAGAAGCAGTGGGTGAGGTGGGAGAAGTTTGCACGCTTAGCAGGATTTGGGGCTCCCTTTTGTAAGCTGTTTTGGTGGGATTTTCATGACTGGGGACTCGGTCTCTGTTGGTTGCTCTCTGCTGGGATATCAGGTGTAGGTGGGCCTTCATACAGGAGGGTCCTCCTGGTTCTGTGTCCAGATTCTTGCTAGCCCACTATTGGTAATGTGGATGGAGGGCCAGGTTCCCATGGCAACTCTATCCATTCCCCTTCCTTATTTATTCTGTGTCTCCCAGCATTGTTCAGCTGAACAAAGTTTGGAGACTAAGTTTTTACTTTATTAAATGATACCTCCACAATTGATAATCAATAGATAAAAGAGAAATGAAAGGAGGTATAAATGTCAATGTATCACACATGTTTTCTAGGTCTGTTGAATGAAAGAACTAGGAGGATGACACCCCAAATCCCAAGGAATATGCTTAATACTCAGATCTTGGTTTCCAATACCCTTCTCCACTCTAGTCCAAGGAATCTTGGTTTCCTTGAACAAATGTCTGACTCCAGGGCTGGGGCAGGAAAGGAATGAGATGGGTTTGGGACATCTTCCTGTACTAGAATGTAAGAAATTTCCCCATGAACAATGAGGACTTGTCAAAAAGACACAGAAACTATCCTGAAGGTGTTCCTATTAACCAAATCTGGGCTCAAATAAATATTTATTTGAGAATCAAATAAATAATGACTCACTGAGCAAAGTAGGCACTTATGAGTCTACCCCAATATAGTCATAGCAATAAACAAATACATGTGAGGAAATCATTTCTTATAGTAGAAAGTCAACTAATGAATGTAGAAAAAATAGTGGCACTAGAAAGCCACCATTTGGCATTCACTGGCATAAGAATTCAGGGAGGAAATATTAATGGGTGATGTTGGATGTGGGTAACATTGGAGCAAGGACAGGAACCAAGGCACACTCTCCATCTTCTGGGCACCCCAGATGTATGGGTACAGAGTCTAGGCGAGAGGCCCTCAGCATGTATCTGCACTGACTTGGTTGGCTTGGTGCCAACCTCTGTCTCTCTCCTGTGTTATCCCCTTTTCACTCATGATTTTTCTAATTAATGAGTTTGAACAAAATGTTACAGCAAGATTTTATGGAATTGAGTGCTGTATAGTAATATCTTCTAATAGAGCAAGGGTAAAATATCAGCTAACATTTATTCAGTGCTTACCAGTGCCCTGGGCTTTACATGCATTCTCTCATTTAATCCCTACAAGTCTTCTAGGAAGTGTTATGCATAGCCACACTCTACACCTGAAAACACTTGGGCCACAGACATGAAATCATAACTTTAAAAAAGAAGCTGGCTTATAAACGCTGATCATGAGACTCAAGGAGTGGGGCGGAGCGGAGTGACTCAGTCGGGCCCACAAAGATCAAGTCCATGCAACAGAGACTGGCATTAATCTGCTGATGGAGCACATACTCACCCTGTTCATACACCAAGTGCCTATGACGGTGGCCTTAACTGCAGGCTGGTTGGAAGCAGAAGAGAAGGGTGAGTGGGCCAGTGGGAGAAGGCAGCCCAGGTACAGGTCATATGGGGTGTGCTAGTCTGTGGAGAGTCTAAATAATAATGATAAAATCAACTGAAAGCCATCTGGTTTGTATTATTGCCATGCACCATGGCAATTCTAAACAATGTCAGTGACCAAATGCTCCTCTCGGCCAAGGGCTGACTCTTCCACCCTCCACCGTCTTGGGTGCCACGGGCTGGCTGAGGTCCATGAACTGGACCATGAGCTTCCTCTAGTTGTGAATTCCCTGAATCTGCAGTGCCTCATGGAACAGCTGCTCGATAAAATTCAACCAAAAAAAAAAAAAAAAAAACCCACACAAACATGAACACAAGTGTGGCCCCTTGAGACTGGGCTGGTGCGTCCCCAGAGATTTGTCTGGGTGTCACCCACCACCAAGGAAACACAGGCCGACCCCATGAAAACATGGAGGGAAACTGAGGCCATCGTTCCAGATGCGTAGGCGCCATCCGAGCTTTGTGCGAACAACAGCTGCCTTCATTCTTCACTCTGCCTTGGCAGCTAGTGATTTTATTTATATATTTTATTTCCTTTTTCTGGAAAGCCGTCAACAATCACCTCGTAATTCAGAATATTCAAGGATCCATGAATTCTAGCTCGGTTGAGGATCGTAAGGGAAGCTAAGTGCTTAGAAAAGACTCCTATTGCACAGACACCCGCCACACTCTCAAATTACCCAAACCAGTTCATAATTGGGACCAGCTGGCAGGAGGAGCAAAGCGGCCCCTGCACCCAGCCAGGCATCATGTTACAAATTGCATCCCTAGAAAGTGTTCTCTAGCTCCATTAAGGGTTAAGATGTGGGAGGTCAAAGGAATAGAGCTTTGACACTGGCATTTAAATGGGTTAAATAGAATCTGAAGACACATGAAGAATCTGTTCACATGAGCAACTGCGGCTCCTTGTTTGTCCAGGACAAAGGAAGTAGGAAACCACTGAGCAGACCGTACAGCCTATAACTTCAGTGGAATTTCACTTTCTAGTCTCTTTCTGGAACTGGCATAATTGACTTGTATACTGCCCAACCGCTTTCCTTCTCCCAAAGTTATTCCCACTCAGCCTGGAAGTACAGAGCTCCCCATCCGTGCACCAGAAATAGGGTGGGTTTAAAATGAGGGGTGACCGGGACACCTGGTGTCTGCTAGCCTCCAGCGTTTCTTGAGGTCCCCTTTTTCCTCATGCTGGAAAGCCTACTCCGAACTGGCTCTGCGCTGCCACGTCCTTTGCTGTGAGCCAGAACCACAGCTCAGGAGGCCACTCTGCCAGCCTTGGCATTGGGCTTGCCCGCCTGCACCAGGAAGCTGAGGGAGTGGGCAGCCCTCGCTGAGAGCGTGCGCCTACCCAGCGTGCCAGCTGTTCGTCACCGTGGCTGTGAGGCTGGTGACCTGGTTCCACATGAGACGCTTTCAGGGCATGACCTCCACAGTCTTCCCGAGTGCCCGTCTCCTTTGGTGCCTGTCGGCCAAGCCAGAGTCTCCAGGCTTCCTGTCGATTCTGTGAACTACTTGATGGCTTTCCAATATTTTTTTTTTTTTTCTGCTTAACAGAGTCAATTTCTGGTGTCAGAAACCAAGACCCCTGACTGCTACAGCATCTGTCCCTCCAAGAAACAGGGGACTGACTCCAGTGCTGAAAAGGGAGTAGGGGAGATGAAGGAAAACAGGAGAAGCAGAATAAAGACGGGGGATTAGAGAGCAGACTAATGCTTGTAATAGGAGCCTTGAAGGAAACTGCCAAAATGGGCTCCCCGAGGCATTTCTACATTTCTATTTCTGGCAGACAATGTGGTTTAAATGGTTTTATGTGACTGTTTCAGGAACAACAGTTTCTTGATTTGGATTTGCTCCTGCAATAAAAGAAGGTGTTAGCTCTTACTTCATGCATTTCTCCGCAGGGCTGCTGCTCGGAAGCCCACAGATGCAGGGGCATACATATGCATACTGCCGTGTGATAAATCCATGCATGAGCAAGAGGGTCTTGTCTAGTTAGGTAGGTGGCGAAATTTTATGTAACAAGCCTCCTTAATATTTCAAAGGGAAAACATTACTTACTTTGCCATATTAACACATCATTTGTCTCATTGGGGAGACAGAATGAAGAATATTTAGCAATTAATAGAAATCATAGGAAAAATTATGATTAAGTGCCATCTGCTGGCTCCTGTGAGTTTTATTTTCATGCAGCCTGTCCACATAATTATCAAATGTCTCTGTCAGTGAGGGTGACCTGCTCTTTCCATACCTGGCCTATGAGTGCCGTATTCTGTGAACATGCGTGTGTGCACGCGCACACGTGTGTGTGTGTGTGTGTGCGTGGGTGTGTATGAGAAAGAGTGAGCCAGAGTGAGAGAAACAAAGAATGAAACTAATTTGGGAGAACAAATTCAGCTTATAGAAATTCATCATCCTTTACATTCTGATTTGAGAGAGCAGGCTAGGGTTTATTTTAAAATTCTGTTTTTGTAGCAGATTGCAAAAGCTCTGTGTGCTTAGCATGTGTATAGAGGGGAAAGGCAGGGGGGTGGTTCTTTGAAAGTGACTTCCCTCTTGTGGTTCAGTCCTCTCCTAGGAGAGTGTCTATGGTTTGCATCTCAAAAGCTTTGTCTAGCTCATGGCAAGGGAGGAATTTCCACGTCTCATTTTTACGACATTACAACAAGCAAGCGTCTAATAGCTCAGAAGTTAGTGGAAAGGAAAGCTGGTTCCACATGAGCGTATTTGACCCCTTCCCCTGTGTGTGCAGCTCTGCAGCCCGGGCTAGAAGCACAGCAGGAAATCAGTCTTGCTGTTAGTAAATTGCCATGACTTGTGTTTACATGGCCGGTCACCAGGCAGTCTGCTCTGCTCCCCAAGAAGGTCCTTGAGCCAATTATTTATCTGGAAAACTGAGAGCCATTCCAGATCCTTTTTTTTTTTTTTTTTGCCTATGATTACTGAGACTGATTATCAGTAGTTCCCAGTAGAAATTGTTACCCATTCACGAGTGTCTACTAGGTACTAGAATCTGGGATAGACTATTTAGAAATAGGTAAGTAGACAAAGCTACTTGAAATTAGAATTTCAACATGACACGATGTCAAGTGAGTCTTAAGGTTGTATTTGATCACACATATTGATAACATAATATAACAATAAAATGAGTAAAATGGACCTACCATGTGATTCATGTTTAGATTCAATATCAGAACCAGGGAGTCAGTACTGGTGCATTGTAGTGGGTCCGGGTGTGTGCACTAATTCCACTTTTCACACTCTTGTGAATACATGTTATTCTCCCACGCTACAGAATAGTAAATGGAGACTCAGGATGACAAAGCAGTTTCTCAATCATGCACTGCTGGTAGGCAGGAGTGGGTGTGGCAGACTTTATGAGGGCGCAGCAATCTCCAGCACCTCCACTTCTTTCCTCCCTGGGTGCGAGACTGACTCCTCCCAGCACGTCACGGGCAGGCGGTGCAGCTGGCTATATCCATGGACCTGTGAGTCGCTTCTGGGTTGATGCAACTTCACATTCCTGAGGGGTTGTCCAGGCTGCCTGCCCAGGCCATGGCAGACAGTGCACTACCCACTTCTGGGTACTCATGTTTCTGTTCCTACCAGAGGCTTCTCCTGGAAGTGAACAGGTGGAACTGCCAGGTCGTGACTGCCTCCAGGAGAGGCCTTGAGTGTCGACCCACAGCATCTGCTGGATAAACACCACCTTCTCTGAGCTCAGCGTGGGCCCCTCTGGGGCATGTTCTATTTTGTCTCATAGAGTCTGCCCACATCATCCTGTTCACTAAAACACTCTACTTTGACTTTCCTTTCCCATCGCGCTTTCACAGTCCCAAGTGAGCAACTGGCCTTCATACCGCAGTCCCATGGGCAGCCTCTGGGAGAAGCCAAGCCCAGCAACCTTGGCTTGTGCTCCTTGTGTGCTCCGGGCGTGCAGCTGCTCTGGCAAGGACCCTCTGCACGTGGGCTCTGTCCCGCAGCGTTCATGTCTCCGTCCATGGAAAGTCTTCAGTTGTGAGTCTCTGCAGGGGTTGCCTCAGCTTCAGAGAGCTACCTGGCCCCTGGTCTACCCCTGACTGACGCAGAGATATGAGGATCCGAATATCTTTTTTTTTTTTATAGAGGCATGTTTTATTTATTTGTTTGTTTGTTTGTTTGTTTATACAAGCACTGGGTACAGTCAGAAGCATGAGAGGGTGAGAGAACTCACCAGAGCCAGAGCGGGGAGCAGAGCAGGCAGAAGGACCAAAGTACACTGCTGAGGGGAGCAGCGGGCGGCAGGAGGGGTCTGCGTGCCATGTGGGACCCTCCTCCGGTGGCCGGGGAACAGCCGGGGATCGAACCGGTGCCGCAGAAGCTGCGGGCAGCTTCGCAACCCAGCGCTCAACTGCTGCGCCACCGTGGAGGCCCAAGATCCGAATATCTTGGCCTAATTTGGGACAACGCTGGACAAGTGGGTCAAGCTCGGGAGAAACTGGCCTGGCCAGTAGCTCAGCACCTCCCTCTGCACTCTCCATTTTCTCCTGCTCTTCTTCACCCCAAGGGCACCCCCCTTGCGTAGCTCCCGCCTGCCCCTTTCCATCGGGATGGGCCTCGGAGTAGAGCAGGAGTCCATCGCCATGCAGATGTGCACTGGGGGAAGGTAATACTGACCTTACTGTGTGGCCCACTGCCGGCTGGCGGCACTAACATCTGCCTGCATCTTGATTGCATTTGACTTTTACATGCTCCGTCTTCTGACCTTATTGTCCCAGCAACTGAGGGGGCTGACTTTACAGCTCGAAGCGCAAGGAAGGTTCAGAGAGTGTCCAGAATGGGTGAGAAGACTGTGGACATGTTGAACGTGTTGAACATACTTGAGCTTTGTTGGAGAGAGAGATGCTAAAGCTGGGCCCTGTGGGTCTTCTCCCCAGACCCATTGATTTCCAACAATACTTTCAAAATGAGCATGTATTTGGTAGACTGGAGTTTTGGTAAGTGCTGGTCAAGGGGCTGAGTTTCATGGCAAACACAAAAGAGTCATGTATGCAGATAAAGTGTCCTGCCAACCTCTGGATCATGCAGGTGCGTGTGTAAACTTTCCTAGAAGTCAATATAAAAATCTGTTATCAGAGTGACCCCTGGGAAGAAAGACTGGGGATGTTGAGGGGAGGTGGACTTTAGTTCTCAATTAACATCCTTTCAAGCCATTGGCATTTTCACTTTAGAAACTAAAAAAAAAAAAAAATCTATCACTCAGATCATATTGATGAGAAAATACATTATTGAGCAAATGAATATAATAAAGATTCCGGCAGAAATCCCAGCCCAGGTGCAATGAACACTCCAACGCAGGCATCATCAACAAGTTTGCTTACTTACGGCACCTTCCCTTTCAAGATTCATGGCCAGGGCCTCAGCACTCTTATCTACAAGGTCGGGCAGCCGGCCAAGGCCAAGTGGTCTCTCTCTCTGAGGCCATCCCCGAATGCCTGCATCTTTCTCCACTTGCCTTTCCCTCCTTGTCTGGGGACTTTGCCGCAAATGGGGGTGCCTGCTGGAAAACGATGCTATCCATGTAACAGATATGGACACAGTTGTGTGTAAAAGGAACCCTTGGGGAAATGCAAATCAAAACTACCATGAGATACCATCTCACACCAGTGAGAATGGCACATATTAAAAAACTAGCAACAACAAATGTTGGCGAGGATGTGGAGAAAAAGGAACTCTTGTGCACTGTTGGTGGGAGTGCAAACTGGTCCAACCACTATGGAGAGCTGTGTGGAGATTTCTGGACCTACTAAGCATAGAGCTTCCATAGGATCCAGCAATTCCACTCCTAGGTATTTACCCAAAGGACACAGAAACATCAATTCCAAAGAGCACCTGCACTCCTATGTTTATAGCAGCACTGTTTACAATAGCTAAGCTTTGGAAACAACCCAAATGCCCAAAAGTAGATGACTGGATCAAGAAGATGTGGTACATATATACCATGGAATATTACTCAGCATTCAAAAAAGATAAACACATGCAATTTGCAGCAACATGGATGGCGCTGGAAGGGATCATGCTCAGCGAAATAAGCCAAAAAGAAAGGAAAAATACCGGATGGTCTCACTCATAGCAGGAATCTAGAAAACTTAAATAAGGGACCAGGAAAATGAATATAAGAAAGTGAAAATCAAAATCAACAAAAAACTATGAACCAGAGACACTTTTGGGGGGTGGGGGGCGGGAGGGGAAGGATTGGGGTCAGAATGGGGCGTTTGCAATTGTATGGGGGAATATAAAAATAAAATTTAAGATTAAAAAAAAAAAAAAAAAAAAAAAAAAGGAACCCTTGGTCTTTAAAAGGGTGCTCAGACCTTATGGGGCTCCCCAGGTCTGGGACCTCATGCATGAGTAATAAAGCTTCTCCTGACCTCACCATTCCTGAGGTACTGCTTGTTCTTCCTCTGCCTGGGTGAAAGGCTGGAATTTATCTCTACAACAACATAACTGGAGAATAATGATGATCCTAATGAGCTACAGGTAGAGTCTCACCTTTGCCTCTGATTGGAAAATTGGATGACTGTGAAAATGATCATAATTGTCCCAGAGATGAACAAGTGAAGAGGTCGCACTTGCAAAGGCTCAGATATGACATATTCCTGGAGGTACAGAATTCACGCATTATAGGAAAAGCACTAGCTGCTGTACTTTAAAATATCTACATGGTGACAGCAGGTGATCAACGGATGGTTATTGGCTTCAATAATATTAAAATAAATATTAAAATAAAATAATTAATAATTATTGGCATCAATAATATTTAAAATATTTAAAACGATGTCCAGAGTTAAGGTATGCATGGACAGTCACCGGGGATTAAATTTTAAGGGACTCATAAGGTGAATTGTGACCTGCTCCCCCAACTCTGTGACAGCACCCCACGCATCCTCTCCTAACCTACGTCCTGAGCAAGCCACTAAGTCTAAGCAAGACACAGGAGTTCCGAGGACTCACCCCCACACTATTTTCAGAGTCGCACTTTTAAAGCAGTTCTGAAATGGTCCCATTTCAGCCTTCCAGGAGTGAGGAGGGCTCTTTCCCAAGCTCCAGAAGTTCTTGCTGAAACCCTAGCACTGACTTTCCATTTGAATGCAGAGTAATTGTTTGTGGCGCTGCTCCCTGAGGCCGACTGGAAGCAGAACTGGAAATGATCATGGCTGGTCTGGTGGGAGAAGTCCTGTGCAGATGTTGCAAGTGATGCAAACTTTCCAGGCTGCAGAAGCTGCGCACAGAGCTGGCCAGGGCCAGAAGAGGCGCTTCCGACAGCCCAGGCTACTCCCTGCTGCGCCCTCCCCGAGGCTTCCCCGCCTGCTGCTGGGGCTGCTGGAGCCGCACACTTGGTTTCCTTTCACTCCGCTGAGGCTGCTCCTGGCCAGGGCAGCTCAGGGAAGCCGTCAGATTTTATATTTAACTGTATTTCCCAACA
Organism: Talpa occidentalis; assembly: GCF_014898055.3. Classification (NCBI taxonomy): domain Eukaryota; kingdom Metazoa; phylum Chordata; class Mammalia; order Eulipotyphla; family Talpidae; genus Talpa; species Talpa occidentalis. The sequence goes on from NW_023604938.1 coordinate 20,556, forward strand.
TTTTATTGTAACAGCTTTCAAACATTCAGAAAAGTGTGTGCGCTGGGTGTGGGGTCGGTGGGGGAGTGGTGTGAATAGCCTTATGGCTCAGCCCCGGGGTTCACTCATGTGGTGCATACAGAAACAAAACAAGCAAATGACCTAAATAAAACAAAAACAAATGTTTAGACTGTAAGACCACTTATGGCTGCCAGAGGCAGCTTCAGGTTAAAAGGGTCAAAGGTGAAGGTGGGGCTCGACTTTGCGTGTGAACTCAGTGTAGAATAGACATTCATCTTTAATGATGGACACCTGAAACTTGCATGCTGTTATGATACAGTATTACTTCAGTTAAAAAAAAAAATATATATATATAGGGGCATCCCTGGTGGCACAAGGGGTTAAGACGCAGCAGTATGAAGCTATCTGCAGCCACTGCAGCATGATTCAATCCCCAGGCAGGGAGCTGACCCACATGGCGCAGCAGACCTCTCCTGTCTCCTGGCTGCTCCCCTCAGCAGTGTATTTCAGCAGATCCACCTGTTCTGTTCCCCACTCTGTCTCTGGTGAATCCTCTCACCCCCCACACCTTTGGCCTGTACCCTAGTTCTTGTATGCATAAATAAATAAATATTTAAAAATATATATATATACATATACACACATGTATGTAATATATAAAAATAATAAACTAAATTGGTTTCCAACCCTGTTTTGCCCTGTGTTTTAGGGTCCCATTGCTGCCAGGCACCCACATACTGGTCCTGCCATGTCTACGGACGCCTCCTTATTTTCAGTGCCTATGGCAACTACAGACTTAAATGCCCACTTAAGATATAACTAACTATATTCAAAAAGATGCTAACATCTAGTACCTCCTTTGAACCAGGCCCTGAGCAAAGCACAACGTACTTTCACACTTATAATCATTTAATTTTTAACACGAGATAATACTCTTGTTCCTTACTTAATGGCTGAGAAAATCAAGAGACAGGAAAAGCGCCTTCCTAACTTATGGGTGGCTAAAACTATCACTATGAAAGAAATGATCGCAAATGAAATAGCTTATATATTTAAAGCAACATCGATATGATGTTTAAGTACACGTTTTAGTATTTAAAATAACCCTGGCAGAACTAAGTGAATGCCTCTTGGGGCAAGGTGTTTTGAAGTGGTTGTTTGGATGCCGCCACAAAGATGTGGCTGTTAGATGTCTCCCCAGCCCCCAAAGAGGTTTTGTTTTTGTTTTTTGTTTCTGCTGTTGTTGTTATTTAATGTCGGCCATTTTATCTCTGCTACTTCATTTTTTTTTTTTTTCCCTCCTGGGGAAATCAGAAGTGTCTCATTTGTTTTCCAATGCTGGTAGATGGAAATTCATGGGTGCGGATGACTTGGTGCAAATAATCTAACAGAGAATTCTGGACAACAGCAGAAAACACCATGCAGTTTCCTACTCATTTCACTAGTCTAAAAACAAGCCATAAAACTTTCAGTTACAAACAGCTGCTCTGGGTCTCCCTGCTCCCCAAGCTACGTAACAGCGCAGCACAGCAGTGGCAAAGCAAGCAGTCACGTGAGCCACAAGGAAGAAACCGCTTAAGTTATTAGTTAATATCGGTGTCAGAGATGGGTGTTGGAACATGAAGAGAGGTAGAGAAAGGGACTATGGGGGGTTCTTGGCTTTGCTCAACTTTGCGTTGTGCAAAACCAGCCCAGCAGGCCAAGACCGGGCAGAGAGTCCTGTCACAAAGCCGTCTATGACCATCTGGATTCACAAGGCACTTTACCATTTACACGGCACTTTTCCAGAAATTATCAGACTTGAATTTCCCAACAACAAAGAAGACACGTTAGGTGTTATTGTTCCCCTTTTCTAGGGTGGAGAAATGAAGTGACTTCACCAGGATCACCAGGCTTTCCTTCTGTCTCACCAGGTGGAGTGTAGGATTTAGGATGAATTAGTTGAGCCTGAATTGCATTTCTGCTTCCTGCTAGCTCCGGGCCTCTGAGCCAGTGCCCAGGCACTCTGAGATTGTTCCTTATGAAATGAAGATAATAAAACCAATCTTGTAGGCCTGAGGTTAGGATTACGTTAAATTATGTATGAAAAGTGCTCTGTAAAATGCAATATAAGATATGAATTTGGTTATTATTAATATGCAGATAATGTGCCACTTGGGGTAGCATATATTTTATTTCATTAAACTTTTTATGATGACATGTTCAAACACATATTAAAGTGTGCTTGAATATAATGAATATATTTATAACGAACCTCCATGTACCCATCACCCAGCTTCCCCATTAATGAGATCAATTGCACTTGTATCTGTATTTCCACTACGCCACCCTTTGCTAGAATATTTTTTAAAACAATCCCGAGATTTTATATCATTTGATCCCAAAGTATGTAAATACATCTCTCCAAAAGATAAGAACTCTTTCAAAAATATACACAGATTACATGATCCTATCTAAAATTCCTTAGCACCATCTAGTATTGAGTCAGCATAAAGACCTGATGCTCTCATAAATATTTATTTTATCTGAATTAGGACCCAAACAAGGTACACAGAGTTTTTGGTGCTATTCATTAAGTTTCGAAAAATCTGTGGGCTTCGGCCCTCTCCCTTCCATGTCCCAACTGTTTTTTTATTTGCTATTTATTTGTCGAAAAAATTCCTCATTTGTCCTATAAAATCTCACGGATTTTGGATGTAGCTATTGTATTCTCTTGGTTTCTTTTATCTCAAGTTTTTTTTTTTTTTTTAATAAGCTAGTGATTATATCAGACTCTCAGGTCAGTTTGAGAATGAACTTGGTGGAAACATAGTCACTGGGTGCTCTATTTCCTATCCGGTCACATCAGGCGCCCTTATATTTCATTGTTTCTTATTCCCTGTGCTGGGAGGCACCAGGAAATGTTTGCAGGGCCCCACTCCAATGTCATGGCAGAGAGCCAGGAAGAGTGCCCTGGGAGCTGAGAGACAGCACACCTCGCACTGGCATGTCATGAAGTACAGCTCATGTGGGGGCAGCGGGATAAATGCTTTGTCCTGTCCCTTTATCTCCTAGTTTTCTCAAAATCTCTAAAGATCCCACAATGATTTCCATCATTGTCATTTTTGTTTTGAAATCGTTGGGCAACTCATGAATTATAACATATCTGAAGAGCTCAATCCACTGCAGTTATTATTTTCTTTTTGATTGGCAGCATATATTTTAAACCCATCCAACGCATGAAGGATGCATGTTTTCTCTCCTTTAATATTTATGGGAAATAAAATGGAAAACTATCTCAAGGTTTTTGAACACAAAAGCCTTTACAGCAGAGTTAGTTATGGTATAGGGGAATCAGAGCTGGGGGTTTCTTTTCTGTTGGCTCAAAAACAACCCTAAAGCATGTGAGAGATCAAGGCACAGCGCAGGAGAAGGAACCCAATCAGGGATGGAGGGTGAGCAGGTATTGAGGGTGGGGATTTTTGCTAAACTAACTCAGCAGGAGTCTTGCTAAAACTGGACAGTGCAGACAAACAGGGCAGACCAAAAGTCAGGAGCTGGTAGAGAAGTTCCAGGAAGCTGACTGGACTTTGGTCAAGGTGAGTGTCCTTATCCAGGAGAAGGTGTGTAGGAGTGCTCAGAAATCTGGATGTCATGGTGAGCGTGTCCTGGCATTCCTGACATGTGACCCTGGTCCTGGCAGGTGGGGCCGGTTGTGTTGCTCTCAGCATTCCCTGCTACCTGGGTTTCTTCCACCCAACACCGTGCACCCATCTATTTAAGGTCACACTGGAGGAGGAAGTCCTGCTTGAGTTTCAGCGAAGTGGGGTCATAAGGCAGGCGCTGGGACCAGAAAACTATTCCCGATAATAATGGCCTGAAATTCACTTACCACTTCTCATCTTCCCTCACAGGGCATTTTCCGAGGTACTGCAGACTTCCCCCCAAGTCTTCTCCAAACACCCTGTGCCCCTGACCCTAAAGGCTCCAGTTGGATGGTGTAACAACCCCACAGTGCCTACTTGAAAGCCTTGCCTTTGGAACAAGTCCTCTTTGTCTCTAAAGTGTCTGTAAGTGTAATTGTTGCCCAGAAACCACTTAACCCATTTGCACTCCTGTTTGCACACAGCAGACTCATAACTTGAGACGCAAACCACAATGTTTCATTTTTCTCTCCCATAACCTCTGACATTTGTACATTGAGATGAGAAGCTGCCATTTGCCATGGGGGGTGGGAGGGGGAGATGGTAGGAGAGGAATAGACCATGATTCCTGATTCTGGGATCCAGACACCATCTCTAGAGGGACTTGGGGTACAAACAGGAGAGTAGGTTTCTGTCCAGAGAGCCCTCTCCACCTCAGACAAACCCGTTCAGCCCTGGTGGGAAAAGACAGGAAGAAAGTGCTGGAAGCTCCAAAGATCGTGCAGGAGCTATAAGGTCTGCTTTCAGGTTGATCCTCACCAGAAGGCATTAGAAGGGCAGGATCTAAAACAGAATAATCTTGGCACACAGGGAGCTTCCTCTTGAGTGCTGGGAGCTGCCGAGGTGTGGGTGTCATGCTGATGGAGGGGGAGAAGCATGGCATCCCAGAGGCCACTGAGGTGTAGGGGAGGGGACCAGCAGATTTGTTTGAGCTGAGTGAAAAGGTTATTATGCCTGTCAGGAAAGCCTCGGAGAAGGGATGCTGGTCCAGGGGGCGGAGGGCGAACACCCTCTTGGGCATCAGAAGGGAGTGTGGCTGCCCCTCTGTTGGTCATTGCCAAGGGAGAGAGGTGAAAACTGACTCAGTGGGGACAGGCTATTGAGGCCTATGCAGGGAGAGCCATGCATTGGCTGAGATGAGAGGAGGCCCCAAGCCACAGACAATGCATAGCACAGAGACATCCAGAACTGAGAGGTCACAGCCCATCGTGGGGTTCCTGATGTGCAGGGCAGGCAGTTGGCTGGGGAGGCAGGAAACTGAAGAAGGGCATTTTAACCCTGAATGTGAAATGGTTAGCAAGGTGAAAAAGTGCTGCATTTCCTGCCGATGTCCTACTGTCGTGCCATTAAATACACCCACCTAAGGATCATCTGATGGTCAAGGGCGGTGGCCTCCAAGTGCTGGAGGTCTTGAGACCTTTCAGGGACTCATGCAGTCAAAAGATTTTCACACTAAAAAGTTACTCGCCACTCATAGGGAATCTCCACTTTGGATTGGAAGAGACAAGACATTGTTGGGCATAACCTTAGACTGTATTTCCCAGCGCCCTGTGGTGATGTGGGTCCTGTCATCCAGTTCTACTCCACAGATTATAGGCAGAAGTGATGCCCTCAACTCCCACACCTGCCCTAACATCCTCCCATTGGGTGATGACCATGTTCTTTTCCCCTCAAGTTGGGGCTGGATGGGCTTCCCTGCCCCTACCCCATCTGCAGGGCAGTCTCTTTTTTTTTTAATTTTTATTTATTTGTGCATACAGGCCAGAGGTGTGGGGGGATGGAGAGAGGATTCCCCAGAGACAGAGTGGGGAACAGAACAGGCAGACTGACTGAAATATACTGCTGAGAGGAGTAGCGGGCGAGACACGAGAGGTCTGCTGCGCCATGTGGGTATCTCCCTGGCCGGGGATCAAACTCATGGTGCAGTGGCTGGTGATAGCTTGATAGTGTTGAGACTTAACCCCTTGTGCCACCAGGGAGGCCCTGCAGGGCAATCTTGAGAACAACCTGTGGACAGTTCCAGAGAAGGAAGTGGATCACAAACGTCTACTTAGGAGAGAGCAACCCATACAGGAGCCCACAGTGGAGATAAATAAACAAGAAATAAACTTTGTGTGTGTTGAAGCACTGAACTTATTACAGAGGCATCTCTGTGAAGAGAAAAGGAGGATTGCAGAGACTTGAATGGACACCATTTACTCTACCCCCACTTACAGGCAGCCACCTTGGATTACAAGTCCCAGTATACCATGAACTGGACTTCTTGAGCAGGAGGTGGGGTGGAGAGGAGCAGCCAGGTGAAGCTCTATGACACAGAAGGCAGGTGAAGACAGGTGGGCTCTGGGGGTCTTGCTTCTCTGGCCTTTTTGTACTTAAACACTTGGGGGACTTGGAAGGAGATATGTGGAGGAGAGACACACAGAGACACTTGAAAGAGAAACATGGGTACGAGACACATGGACAGCTATCCTTAGCAGGGACTATGGCAGCCATTATCTTGATTTATACTTTAATTTTGCTCCTTTTGTTCCAGACTTGCCTTACCCCTTTCTTGCTGTTCCTGCCAGAGGTGCTGTAGGCTTGTGGCAAGCTCTTGGGCCTCAGCAACCCTACTTCAGGCTCCTGTTTGGCTGAGAGATTTGCCCACCAGGAAATTGGTCATTTGAAGGTTTTACTGGGAAAGCTTGATATTCTTTCTCCTCTCTCTCTCTGCACACTAATTCTATCAAATATCTTTCACACTAAGAATCTGCTTTCTTTGCTTTTGTGAGTGTGGATGGCTGGATCCCTTTCAGAGCTTGCATCCCTTAACAGTCTGGGGTCCTGAGTGCCCCTCAGTCACATGCTAATAAGCTTCAGGGTTTATCTGTTGCTAATATAAGGAACTCCACACTATGAAGACTGAGTCCACTTATCTAGAGTTCACTGCTGTTGTCAGATTCGATACATGGCCAATGTAATCTGACAAATCCCTCATTTGCTTGGCAGCCCTTCAGGTTTTGACATCAGCCATTACTGTGCTGCGTGACAGCTAGGCATCAATAATAAACATTGCACAAAATGGCTGTAGCAGCTTTTGCTCTTTAGAAGACAAACTAATTTCCTACTCCTGTTCTCCTCCAGTACCTATACTTGGTATCAGTCAACCCTTGCTCCTGATACTGTGCACATTCCCATCCTTAAAACCAGGCCACTCGTAGAAGTATGCCATCTAGAATGTGAATGCTGAGACCCCAGTGCAGGCTAAACTGTTCACACTGTAATCGTGAAGGGCAGCAGAACAAGTCCCCCCAAAATACTGGCACAGGGTTATTTTGAATTGAAGGCACTTGTGAAGAAGCAGATTCAATAAAGTTCTCTGCCTTCCATTCGCCTAGAAGCCAGGCAGAAATTTGTAAATATGTCCTCCCTCTCCATCTCTACCAAGAAAGATGGATGTTAACTACTGGAGGGGACTCTAGACTCTTATCGGCACCAGAGAAATCTACAGTACAAACTTGGCCAAAACTAGCCCTTATCTACTCTTAGCTTCTCCATATATTTGCCTTTCCACACTTTCCTGGGAACTCCAAGTCTTTTATCTTGTCACTTCACTAAAAATGTATGTTCTTTTGTGAAGATGCTGTATCTGTCCAAGTTCTCCCTACCCCTTTGACTCTGCACTGAGCACTTGCAGGGCCACGGAGGCCCAAAAGCCTGCCACAAGTCTAAGGCAACTTCTAATGGGTGGACACATGGGAAAGGGGTAGTAGGGGCAGAAGGCAACTCTGGAAAGAAAGAAGCAAAATCAAGATACAAGTCAAGACAAAGGCTGACATTGTCAGCCTCCCCAAGGGCCTCTCACCCCATCTCTTCCATGTTCTCCTTCCATGTCCCCCAAGTTCCTGGTGCAAGTGTTAAACAACTTTGATTTTTCTTCTCTTATTAATCTCTCTTTTGTCAATCAGATTTGCCAGGCCCTAGGCAATGAATCTAAGATGGTAGAGGGTCACCATTTTCCCTTCTGTTACAACCAGAATTTTCTTTCAGGTCTGTATTTTTGGGGAGAGACAATGTAGAGTCCTTCAACCAGAATAGAAAGGTGGTTAGGACTTCTCTGTGGGAGGTGTCCAAGGGACTGAGAGAAAGAGAAAACCCAGGAGGGATGTGGTTCTTGTCTTAATTTATTTGAAGGGTGTTATGATGAAGAGGAATTAGATTTACACTTTGACCCCAAATGGTAGAAATGGAACCAACTGCTTGAACTGTTCTCAGTAAGAATTATTTCAAGAAAGGAAGAACTTTTTGACAGGGCAAGAGTATTTCAAAAAGTAGGTGACTCTTAAGAGAAGAAGGAAATTACTGCTGATTTAAAGGCAGAAAGAGGAGGGAGAGAAGAAGAAAGGGAAAAACAGAAGCTTCCAAACGACATATTGTGGATTCATTGGAAGGTTGGGTTAACTTTGAGGTAGATGGCATCATTGTTTGGGGAAAGAAAAAGGAGGACACTCGAAAGAAGTTTGGTAATTCAAAGACAGAATATTGAAACTTTTTTAGAATTACAAGTTTATGAGCCTGGTCCTCAGGCACATGGGGTACAGTTATCCCACATGGCATAAGAATGCAGAATATTTTACTTTGTAGAGAAAATTGCATCTCTAACTAATTGCGTCCCTTGGAGAACAATGTTTCCTAAATGTGGTTTGGACAACACGTACTGTTCATGTACTCCGACTTGTCCCTTTGGACAAGGGACAAGTCCAGAATGCACACTCTGGACTCATTAGTTCCTGAGGGGAGCCTCAGGCGATGATGGGAGGGCCAGGTTGCAACTGTCATCTAAACAGGGGAGGTTCCGGGCCTCCCCTGGTGGCGCAGCGGTTGAGCGCTGGGCTGCGAAGCTGCCCACAGCCTCTGCAGCGCCGGTTCAATCCCCGGCCGCTGGCGAGGTCCCACATGGCGCGCAGACCTCTCCTGCCGCGTCCACTGCTCCCCTCTGCAGTGTATTTCATCAATCTGCCTGTTCTGTTCCCCGCTCTGGCTCTGGTGAATTCTCTCACCCTCCGCTTCTGACTGTACCCAGTGCTTGTATAAATAAATAAATAAATCTTAAAAAAAAAAAGTTTTTTCAAAAAAATAAACAGGGGAAGTTCCATGTCGCTGCCCACCTCATGAAGGGTAGCACTGAGCAGAGAGGGGACGCTAAAAAGGACCGGGGAGACAGAGATTAAAGAGAGGAACTGGAGGAGGCAAGTGGAGCAGAGACATGTGAAGAAGCTGCGCTTGCTTCGTGGCCCTGGACTTGCACCAGGAGCTTGGGGGACATGGAAGGAGACACATGGAAGAGATGGGGTGAGAGGCCCGGGGGGAGGCTGACAATGGCAGCCTTTACCTTTGACTTGTATTTTGATTTTGCTTCTTTCTTTCCAGAGTTGCCTTTCCCCCTTCTACCCCTTTCCTATGTGTCCACCCATCAGAAGGTGCCTTAGACTTGTGGCAGGCTTTTGGGCCTCCATGGCCCCGCTTTGGACCAATCCTGTTTGGTGCGTATTTACCTACAAGGGGATGGGAAACTTTGGTGTTTCATTGGGAAACTATTATCCTTCCTTCTCTCTCTATGCTATGCACATTAATTTTTTTTTTTTTTAATAGAGGCATGCTTTATTTATTTGTTTGCTGGTTTGTTTGTTTGTTTGGTTTATACATGCACTGGGTACAGTCAGAAGCGCGGGAGGGTGAGAGAATTCACCAGAGCCAGAGCGGGGAGCAGAGCAGGCAGAAGGACCGAAGTACACTGCTGAGGGGAGCAGCGGGCGGCAGGAGAGGTCTGCGCGCCATGTGGGACCCCCCTCCATTGGCCGGGGAGCAGCCGGGGATCGAACCGGCGCCGCAGAGGCCGCGGGCAGCTTCGCAACCCAGCGCTCAACCGCTGCGCCACCGGGGAGGCCCTATGCACATTAATTTTATTTAAGTTTTTTTGATTGGAGGCCCTATGCACTAAGAGTATGCTTTGTCTTTATGTGGTGGGTGGCAAAACCCATTTAGAGCATGCAAGTTTGAGGGTCTTGGGGTTCCCCTCAGTCTGTCTACTAACAAGGCCAGCCTGCCTTGCCTTCACCCTGAACTGCAGGACAGCTGACCATCTCTCACTTGCCAAAAAAGAGTGAACTAGACTTAAGGAAAGAGCTGGCATGGAGTTGTTAGTATTT
>NW_023604940.1:0-30424 GCF_014898055.3 Talpa occidentalis
TTTCATTAACCTTTTGTGTGTGTCTGTAGTGGAGTATTAATAAGTCCCTTTTTAAGCGCGTGGGTGAGGACCCACAGCCAGGAACCCGTTCAATATCGGGCTGTCCTATAACAGGAGTAGGGGTGGAAATGATGAAAATAGTAAGTCAGGAGAGGAACGGACATAACCAATATTTCCCAGAAGGTTTGGATAACCAGGATTAGATTTTAGGTGTCCTAATCCAGGTAAGAAATCCCAGGATTAGAGGGCAACCTTCCTCTAGTATATTGGTTAATGGCCCATGGCTACTATTCCTGCATAGCTTTGTTAGTTAGATCTTCTAAGGGTCTATTTTTTTCAGACTTCAGTCTGCATATGATGGAGAGTAAAGGTGGGTGTAGAAGAAACTCAGCTCATTATTGATAAAGAGCAAGAGGACACCTCTCATTTTTCTACCTTTTTCTCTGTCTCTTCTGCTTCCCTTCTTTGTTTCAGATTTATATCTTCCATTCTTCTGGCTTAGGGAAAGAATAAAATAGGGCAGTCCCATAATGACTTTGAGAGTGTCCATTATAGACTATTCTTAACAGGAGAGTAATTTAGCTCTCCCTGACTGGATCTTATATGGCCTTCAGAGTCCGCTGTGCAACCTTCTTGAGCCAGCTGATGATCCTTGGCACAGTGAGCCAGGGTCATGACAACATGGAGTGTACTCATGGGCCTAGGTGGAATCTTGGCTCAAACACATTGAGATACTGCAATGAACCCTATGAAATTGCAGATATGTAACTTTTAAAAAAAAAACCTTTATTTAAAAATAATTGTAGACTCACATGCAGTTATAAGAAATATTACAACAGAAGCTCATGCACACATTTACTCATTTCCCCCTAATGGTAACATTGTGCAAACTATAGTCTAATATTACAACCAGTATGTTGACATGATCCAGTCAAACTACAGAGAGATTCTATCCCCACAGGAGCTCCCTTCTGCCTTTTATGCCACACCCCTCTCCTCCCGGGGAAACCACCCACTTATCCTCTATTTATATAATTTTGCCATTTTAAGAATGTTATATTAAACTGATATAGCAAGAGAGATCAGAATACTGGTTGCTTCTAGGGGGAGAGATTTGGGGATACATGAGTGCTTAGGGGTTTGGAAGAACTTTCTGGGGTGACAGACATATTTGTTAGGTAATATTAGACTTGTCTGTTACACAAGTGTGCATCCATTTGTCAAACCCCATCACTCTTTTATGCTCTATTATAAGAAAATTATACCTGAATTAAATAAAGATGCATTTTAGACAAAAAATGTTATATTAATGGAATCATACAGTATGTGACCTTTTGAGATTTTTTTTTTATAGAGTCATTTTTATTTATTTATTTGTTTGTTTGTTTGTTTTGTTTATACAAGCACAGGGTACAGTCAGAAGAGCGGGAGGGTGAGAGAATTCACCAGAGCCAGAGCGGGGAGCAGAGCAGGCAGAAGGACCGAAGTACACTGCTGAGGGGAGCAGGGGCGGCAGGAGAGGTCTGAGCGCCATGTGGGACCCTCCTCTGGTGGCCGGGGAGCAGCCGGGGATCGAACCGGCGCCGCAGAGGCCACGGGCAGCTTCGCAACCCAGCGCTCAACCGCTGCGCCACCGGGGAGGCCCCCTTTTGAGATTTTTATAAACCATTTGAAAGATAATTAAATGCATCATGTTCCTTTACACCCAAATATCTTAATGCGTATTTCTTAAAATATAAGGATATTTTCTGACATTACAGTTCAGTTGTCAAATCCAATAAAATTAGCATTGATACTTACTATGTAACCGTGATGTAAAATAGGACACATGAAAAGCACTTCATAAATATAGCTGTTTTTACTAAATGACGTAATTGTTAAGGGACCTTGGTGTTGATCATCTTCCCAGACTCTACCAATTACGAGCAAAATCACAAAATCGTGACAGAGACCAAGTGGTGGTGGTGGGTCAGCCCAGTCCCTTTTCAGTTTCCTATTCAGGAAAATAGGAAAAGGCCTCTCACCCCGCAGGATGCTGTCAGGCATAATGGCCTGTATGCAGAAGTTCTTTAAAAACCATGAGTGATTCACAATCTGTTGTATGAGAAAGACAAGCATAACTGTTAGATGCAAAAAAAAAAAAAAAAATCCTAATATAAAGTGGGATCACTCTAGAGCAGAAGCAAGGTAGGAAAAAAATATGGGTACCACCCAGGACTTGTCACCATTGAGCAGCTTTGTGATCTCCGGGCACCTCTTGGGGCTTCAATTTGTGGAGCTAAAAAAATCAGTGCACACCTCCGGGGATGTCTGTGTTAATTACTGATGCGCGCCGCAGCCGGGCACTCCATGGACACCTGCAGAGGGAAGGACGCACGTCTCGGGCACTCGCTGGAAGCTGCCCAGCTCCGAGCGCGCCCGGGGCCAGCGCCTCCCAGCCGCGTCCACGCCTCGGCCGGGCGCGCCCCGCGGGCTGGCGCGAGCAGGGTCCCCCCCGGCCGCAGGCTCCTCCCCCGGCGGCCGCGTCTACCCTGGCGACGGCCGGGCACCTGGCAGACGCGCGGCGGCGGGGGAAGCTGGAGGCGACCCTCGGGCGGCGGCGGGCGGCGGGGGAGGGGCGCGGGCGCACAGATGGGAGCAACTGAGAAGGAGGCCAAGAAGAGCCGGAGGCTGTTTTCTTCGCTGCGGCCGTGGAAGGCGACCCGGCGGCTGTGGAGGGCGCGCGCGGCTGGGAAGGCGGCGCAGGGTGAGTGTGGGCGCGGCCCGGGACCTGTTAGCGCGCGGCCGGCGCCGGCCTCTGGCTGCGGGAGTTCGCGGGGCCCCCGGGAGCCGTGGGCGGCATCTCAGGCAGTGTTCGCCGCCCCCCGAGGACTCGCGGGCCCGGGCGTGGCGGGGGGCATCGCGGCCTGGGTGTTCGGCCCGGCTGGGGCGACCCTCCGTGGTGACCCTCGGCCGCGGGGGCGAGACCACTCCCGGAGCTGCCCGGGGCCGCTGGGCAAATCTCAGGAGTGGTTTGGGCACGATCCCTCTCCCCCGTCCACCCCGCCGTCCCTGCTCCTTCAGCATCTCCGGTTGGCGCAGGTGGTTGCAGCTTATTTTCCGCACAAGTCCCTGTCTGCCCTTTTGGCTCTGGACAGAAGGTATCAGCGCGCTCTAGGACAGAGTCTTAGGTTTGTGGTCCCTCCCGGCCGCCTAACACCTGGCCCAGACCCTGCAATGCAGAGCCCATGGAGTGGGGGTGTACTTTCGAACCCTAGGAACCTTCGAGGTCCCCACCCCTTTTCCAACCTGTCTGCGGTGACTCCGTGTTATCCAGTGAGCTCTAGCCACAGTAAAGTATCTCCCAAACACATTCCACCGTGTCCTCACCAAGACCTTCACTCACATTCATTCAATCACTACTTTCATTCATTCCACGAATTTTATGAATCTCACTGTATGCCAGAACCTGGAATGAACAGGTAGGCAAGGTCCCAGCTCATGCAACTCCTTCTAGAAGGAAAACAGACATTACGCACATAAAAACAGGTAAAAACTCCTATTGCAAAATCCTATTGCAGATATGCTTGGAAGGAATCACATACTCTGCTGGGAGAGGAAAAAAGGCAAAGGTGGACAGGCCTCTGAGGTAGTGCAATTTAAGCTGAGACCTGAGGACCGATTAGGAGTTGCTACAGCACGATTCAGAGGACAGTGTACCTGCCAGAGGAAATAAATAACACGTGGAAAGATTCCCAATGTGCCTGAGCTTAGCAAGGGGAAGGAGGACCTGGCTCAAGGTGTGGGCAGATCATGGCAAGGAGTTTGGATTTTGCACTAAGTGAACTGGGAAGCCACTAAAGCCTTCTAAGCAGGGACATGGCGTGATCTGCTGGCTCACTGCCTTCTCTCTATCTGCAATGGCCATGCCTTCATCTCTCAGGCCGGCCAAGTCTCATCCATCAAGAGTAGAATAAATGCCTCTCCTCTTGTGCAGCCTCTGCTGGGGTTCCTGCCACCTGTAACCTCTTTTTTAGTATTTTGTTGCCTTTAAGGGCATTTGTCACTGGCATTGTAAATTCTACACAAGCAGGTCTCATCCACTTTACCTTTACATTCCCACCAGGCTAAGTCAGGGCTTGATACTTTGTGGATACCCATCTACATATGTGTGTGTTTGTGTGTCTGTGTGTGTGTGTCCTGTCTTGTCCATTTCGTGTTTCCATCATCTGAGAATTCATCTTCTGAGAGGCTGATATGCCTTGATTTCTAAAATGGCCGACCTGATCCCAGGCAGAAGCAAGATTGCGCCCGGCCCCTGTCATTCATATGGTCATCACCCTCCTACCCCAGGATGTTTTCAGGAGTATATGAATTAATGAGTTAAATGAGTTAATAATTGTAAACTGCTGGCACATAGTAAGCATTCTGAAAATAAATTTGGCAAAGAGCAGCAAAATTGTTTTTCAAATATTTATTGTGTTAGGAATAAGCTTCTCTATTGTTAGTAGTTAGGGAAAATCTATGGCTTAGCATTGTGATCTTGTTGGCCTTCAAAGGATGTGTTGTTATTTTAGTCCCCACTGGCAGCAAGGACTGTTGCTGAAACTTAGTCAGGCTGAAAGCTTCTCTCCCCTTTTCTTTAGCATGCCTGAGTAGTTGATAGATTGATAATTGCAACAAGTATTCCTTAAGTGATAATTACTTGCATGGTGTTATTCCAGGTGCTGTGTGAATGTTTACAAAAGAGGAATGAATGGACATTGCCACTGTAGTAAGTTGGGTTAGAGTTAGTCTTCTAGTTTTATAATAGTAAAAAGTAGGTCTGTATACATAGCACTGTATACATAGCTGTTCTTTCCTCTTTTCTTCTCTGTTCCTGTCCTGGAGTTAACCATGGCTTCTCAGGGCCCATTACCAATCAACACCTCTCTTCTCTTAGGTAGAATCTTGGCTGCGCTAGGTTTTTTTTTCACTTCCTTTGTACAGTCTGGGGAGGCCATTATTACGTGTTATGTAATATGATAGCTATTTTCAGAATAGGTCAACTATCAAGTTCTTGTTTATATCTGAACAACACCCTGGAAGGAAGGAGTGCAGATGGTATTTATTTTCCTCTTTTTATAGATGAGGAAGGAAGGCGAAGCCAGTGACAGAGTGATTTATAGGAAGTGATGTAATTGGGTGAGTGGCAGGTACAGACTTGAGCACCCCTATAGTATCCCATCCACCATGTTATCTTATAGAAAAGAAATATATTCCAATATCTAGATCATGGGGGGAAGGAGTAAAATGAATAAATATGCGATGAAAGAAATCCACATCCCAATTTATAAAAAGATGGCTTGAATTTCTCATGTTAGTATCAGTCTGGGTATTTAGAAGTCTCTGTCTTGGCATCAGACAGACAGACAATGATTTGAATTTGTCATGAGTAAGTAGCCCACTACATGATTTTGGGCAGTGTGCCTAATCTGTCTAAAACTCAGTTATACATCATATAAAAAGGGGATTATATCCTGAGTCTTAATGTTACTGTGATGATTAAATAATATATATGTGTATACGAATACCTGGTTCATAGTAGTTCACGAGGTAGTAGTTACTTTTGTCAATATTAGTCCAGATCTTCTACCATATGTTCACAACCCAAATATGGTTTGTTATGGGGCTGGAAAGTTCAAGCCATGACTGAAACTGCTTTGGTAGAGTTATCTTCTGGACCAAACAGAAGGTCTTCCATGCCAGCATCCTTTTTCCTCCCGTCTTTTTTTCCACCAGGAGGCTGCAGATGAGAAATAGCATAGCTTCTGGGGCCTCCCTGTATCTTTTCAGTCTTTTCTACTCTGTGTTCTAAACACAGTGGGCATTCAGTAAAAATATTTGTAGTGCATGAGCCCTCTAGGCTATGTATCCCTAGAGAATGAGTCCGGAATCTGCAGTGAATATTTGGGACTAGAAATATAGTCATAATTACTGGGTTAAAAGGCTTATGCTCTTTTTGGAAAAATATTGCCAAATTGACCTCCATACACTTGTGTTAACTTAGTTCCCACCAGAAGTGTGGGAGATTCTTGATTCCTTACTTCCTTTCCAGTACTGAGTACTATTAGACTTTTTAAAGCTTGCCAATTTGTTGGGTGGAAATGATCCTGCATGATTTTTTTTATATTGAAATTCCTTGGTAAATACTGAAGGTGAAGATATTTCCACATGAATATTTGTCATGTGTGATCTTCTGTGAAAATGACTGTGTATATATCTTTTTTCATTTTTTAAAATTGGTGGTTTGTCTTTTTATTTTTTAATCCACATAGGAGTTCTTTAAATATTCTGAATACTAATTGTTTCTTGGCTTGTATGTCTAAAGAACTTTTAAAAATATAAGTAACCATGCAAATGGTCTTAAATGTGAATATGAACAAGCTGTGCTCAGTGGAAATTTATCTCCCCAGTGCTTCCATCCTTTCCACAGAATCATAGCTTAATCAAACATCAAATCTTTTAAGTTACAGAAAAGAGAGTGAACAGATGGTGCATTTTTTTTTTTTGTGAGCAGTAGCTTTTCCTAACTCTTGCAATGATGGCAGAACACTGGTCCTGAGGTCCAGAAGTTACCTCTCCCGTGGTCTGTTGGGGAAGGCAGAGAGCATTTTCCCTGGAAGACACAGATTGGGAATAGGGTCAGTTTCCACCAGCAGACAGTGCTATCCAGGACAAATTACTTGGAGAAGAGGAAAGGACACTTGTCAGGTGATCTGAGATTTAGTCCCTTACTGCTGTTTTCTAGTCATACACCCCTAAAAACATATCACATTAAATGGAGATAATGATCATTACTTAGGGATATTGGAAAGATAAAATGAGATCATAAATATGGACTGCAGAAATAAAAGGTCTGTTTGCTAGGTTCTGTGAAGTAATCAGCACTTTGCTAGAGTGGGAAACCTCACTGATCTCCAGTCTTGATGCTGGTTGTCTTCTCTACCGTTTCTTCTGCATACGTGACTGTAAAGCAGTTCTCCAGGTGTGATCTCCGGATCTGCAGCATCAGTATCACCCAGAACTTGTTAGAAATGCAAAATCTTAGCCCACACCTCAGATTTACCAAATCAGAAACTCAGGAGGTGGAGCCTAGCAATCTGGATTTCATTTAACAAACCCTGCAGTGACTCTGATGTATGTTAAAGATTGAGAATCACTAGTGTAGTTGGATGTGCAAGAGCTTAAAAGCCAGCAAATGTGGGTTTTACATGTAAACTCTCATTTGCAGCTCATGAGCAGGTTACTAGACTTTCCTTGGGCTTCCAAACTCTCATTAGTAATGACCTTTCAAGGACTCGCCTGGGACTCCTTCTAGCTTAGTCATTCATTCCCAAAACATGCTGGGTGGAGTGAAGGGTGGGTATCTTCGCTAGCACCATCACCTTCAGTCCCTCTCCATTCAGATATCACTTCCTTCACAGGATTGTTGAGATAAGTAAATGAGAGGAGGTATCTTGGCTCTACTTCTTATTATGTATTTATCCTTGGATAGGTCACCTTACCTCCTTCTGCCTCATTTTTCTTATCCAAAAAATGAAATGGCAAGAGTTAACACATACCCACTGCTTACTGTGTACCAACCTCTGTCCTAAGCCTGTGCGTACTTTAATTTTATTTAATTCTTACACTTACCCTTTCTACAATCTCTGTTTTGCAAATGAGAAAACTGAAGCACAGAGAGATTAAGCAATGTTTCCAAAGTTATACAACTAGTAAACTGGGATTCAAACTCAGGCAACCTGCTATGAAAGTTCTTGCTTTAAAGACAATGCTTGGCAAGTAATAAATTCTTAGTAAATGTTTGATGATGGTGACGGTTGGAAAATCACACAGCACATAGCTGGCACACAGCACACACTCCAGTATTAATTCCCTTTCTCTGTCCTTGTGGCCTGGCTTTATGGCAGTTTGCGCTGCCCTCTTAACGCTTAATCACAAACCTCCATCCTCACCCCTCCAGTCAGTAATTTTTCTCTCCAACTCACTTCCTTTATGGACATCCAGATGTTCTGAGCAACCCACGGTTTGACTGAATGGAGAGGGAGTGAAGGTGATGGTGCTGGCGAAGATACCCACCCTTCACTCCACCCAGCATGTTTTGGGAATGAATGACTAAGCTAGAAGGAGTTCCAGGCAAGTCCTTGAAAGGTCATGAGGTCTGCCTAATTTGGAACATATGCTCCAAGTCTCTCTTTGCTTAACTATCCTCTAATCAAGAAATGAAACCTCATGAATTGTAACTTTAAGAACTTTTATTGCTTGGTTTTCTTCAAAATGAAATTTACAGCTGAAAAGTTTAACCCACAATATCACAGCAGCGTTTTTTTTTTTTTTTTTCATTTTTGTTTTGCTAGCATAATGAAAAGCCTTATCCTTTTTCAATTCAGAGTCTCACTCGTTGTTCTTGAAAATTCTCTATGGTTTTGCTTTCAAGATGGCCTCCTTGCTGGCCATGACTCACCGGTCTAGTGACTCAGAAGTGGCATCTAACAAGACAAGGAATGTGTAGTGCTGTGAAGGGACTTGGTGGCTGGTGGAGCCTCCCAGAAGCTCTCCCTAAATCTAGTTACTAGATGGAGTTATGTCCATTAGTGGGTGTTTGTTTATTTGAAGTTGGATCTGCCAGGGACACTGGTGTGTTCTGAAAATCTCCAAGGCTTGAGTCCACCATTGTCCCTCAACTGGCTGTGATCTTAAGGTTAACTGCATGGCAGGACATGGCTTTTGAGAATTTACCTGACCCTTGGAATGGTCACAGAATCAGGAGTATAACACTTTGGTAAATATTGTGTCTGGAGGAAAAATAAAAGCTCTTTTTTTTTGAAGGGAGCTTCAGATCTCTTTTAATTTTTGAAAATAAACTATCCAATTAGAATGGATAGGCATGCAATAAATAATAAACAGCAAATGCAATAAATGTAGCAAAATATATTTGAAGATGGAGTTCACCAAGCAATTCTTCTATTCTTTTTTAAGTTTGAAATTTTTCAGAATGTAATGTTGGGTAAAATGCAGGTATCCCTAAGGTATCCGTCTTGAAAGAAAATCACCTCCCTTTTAATATAAGTGACAGCTCTTCTCCTTTTTCCACTCTCCTTCCAGCCTCAGTGTCCATTCCCACCTCCAAGCCTGCTTAATTAAAAAGGGCCTGGAGCAAGGCTGACAGGGGTTAGCTACTCCTTTATCTCAAGGATTTTATATTCATCCTGATAAGTAATTCTCATAATAGCACTGGAAACCAGTTATTATTTTCTGCATTTTAGGAGGAAATAGGCTCAGAGCAGTAAATGGCCCAGGTCACAAGATAATGGTTTTGTCTTAGAGCATTTATAGAGCCCTGACTTTGTGTACCAGGCTTTGTGCCATGTCCTTTAGATGCATTAACATACTGAGCCTCATCCATCCCTAGGAGGGGGTACCATTTTATCATCATGGTACAGAGCAGGAGATGGAGACTTAGAGAGGCACAAGAATGTGTTCAGCTTACTCTGGGGCCCAGTAAATGGCAGCCCCCATATTTGAATGCAGCCTCTCCTGCTTTAGCTCCCTCACCCTACTATTCAAGCCCAGGCCTTGGCACATCTCTACCTAATTTCAGTAAAATGACATATCTTATGGAAACCTCTTGTCATGAGACCACAATCTCCTGAGGACAGAGAATGTTTTGTTCACAGTGCGTTCTATCAGGTGATCAGAACTGTGCCTGACATGATGAATATTTACTGAATGAAAGAATGTATGAGTGGTGATTTCTAACCACCTACTTCTCTCACTGTCTCAGCTCCTAAAGGTGCTCCTACTGGGCTTTGCCCTTGGAGATAGAGATGTGTGTCTCCAGATGTGGTTTGTGAGCCAACATGACTCCTTTGGTGGCTAGCGAGGGGATCCAATGAAGGCAGATTGTCCTCATTCTCTTAAGTTTTTTCTTTTTTTTTTATTAAAAGTTTTTTTTTTTTAATTTTATACAAGAACTGGGGTACAGACCAGATGCGTGGAGGGTGAGAGAATTCACCAGAGACACAGCGGGAACAGAACAGGTAGACTGACAAAATGACAAATACACTGCTGAGGGGAGCAGCGGGCGCGACAGGAGAGGTCTGCAGCGCCGTGTGGGACCCTCACCTGCCGGCCAGGATCAAACCAGTGCTGCAGAGGCTTCGGACAGCTTCACAGTGTGGCACTCAACCACCTGTGCCACCAGGGGAGGACCCATTCTCTTAAGTTTTCAAAGAAGAGCATAAAGGTATACTATCCACTGCTGAGGAAGGATGGGGACTAAAACCAAATGCTTAAAATTTCCTGAAACTTTCAGGGAGAGTTTTTAAATGTGGCAGCTAGAATTCTACTCTAGGACCTCTAGTGGCCATGATAGCTTTCAGCTAGCTTTCACGTTAGCTGAATTGAACTCCTGCGTTGCAGTAGAGAGCAGGTGAACACTAGCAATTAGTTCTCTTTAATGTGCCCAAGCATATTGCTAATAATACCTTATATTTATATAGCACTTAGTTTACAAAGTACTGCCTCTGTTCTTCCTTTTAATCTTTTGAAGAGCCCTGTGCATAAATAGGACATGTATGATTAGTCCTATTTTACAGATGAGGAAACTGGCGCCAGAGAGTTATGTCACCTGCCCTACACCATTTGCTTAATTTCTATAGAGATAGGTCTTCAACCCTCTTTCTCAGTTCCTACTCCAGTAAAATTTCAAAGTTAATATTGTACTTAACCCAGCAATATCTGAAGATGAGAGCCACAGGTATGTGTTTTCTTCTTTGTTGTTCTTCTCCCAAGCAAGTTTCTGGACTGAGTCAATTAATCTTTCCCAATATCAATTTACTAATCTATGCAATTGGTAATCCTTGCCTTACCTCCCCCTCACCCCTCAACCAGTGAACACACTTGGAGCAGAGGAGGTAGTGAAAGTTCAGAATTAAAAAAAAAAAAAGAAGGGCCTCTCTGGTGGCACAAGGGTTAAGATGCAACCCATGAAGCAAACCATGAGGCTAACCGCAGACACTGCGGCGTGAGTTTGATTCCTGGCCAGCCAGAGAGCTACCCACGGGGCACAGCAGACCTCTCCTGGCTCGCCTCACTTCTCCCCTCAGCAGTGTCTTTCAGTCAATCTGTCTGTTCTGTTCCCCACTCTGTCTCTGGTGGGTCCTCTAACCCCTCGCTCCTCTGGCCTGTGACCCAGCTCTTGTATGCATAAATAAATAAATCTTAAAAAAACAAAAAAAGAGCTATTTCAGAGTGAAGACACATGGGGTGATGATCCTGACCCATTTTCCATAGATAAGTTAAATGTCATCTCCCAAGACACCCTGTCTAACGTGGCACCTCTGAAACCTCTTTAGCTGCTTCATTTTTCATCACAGCATTCAATGGCATTTATTATGTTTACATATATATTTTATTGCCTGTCTGAACTGTCCCACCAGAATGTAATAGCCATAAGAGCAGGAATTTGGTTTGTTGTCTGTATTCCTGAAGCTCTGACAGGTGGCACAGTACCTGGCACAAATAATTATTTGTTGAATGAAGGGTGGAAGGAATCTGATTGAATATAAGACTGAACTAGACGATTCATAGATTTGCTTGAATTTTCCTTGCTCTCTAACAGAGAGATCTCATGGTTTGACTTCCTCATTCCCATTTGTGGCTCATTCAAAGGCTTAAAACCAATCACGAAAGCACCCTTGAGTATTGACATATGCCTGGGTGAAATGCCTAAGTAGCAGACACAGGTCATTGTATGGCACTGTATGCCTTGGTTTTGTAACGGTGCAGCTTGAGGACTGGAGCTGGTTTCCTTCACTAAAGGAAATGGTTGTTGAATGAATGGCTATGTAAGAGGAATCTATACAGGGCATTTAATTTCCCTCCAAAGTTAAGGTCTCCATCTGAACGTACGTCTGGCTCATGGCACTGTCATTCCCCTTTCAATTTAAACCAAATCTCCCCGGAGACAAGGAGGCTCTGAACAGTAGGATCCCTAACCTAAGGGAAGGAAAAGCAAGTGCAGACTCCAGATCCAGTTCCATGCCATGTTTTGGAATTTCTGTTTACGTCTACCTCCATCCCCATCCTTCCGCTCCAGCATAAGCAAAATTATAACCCCCACATACCGACTTGCATGCAATTTTCAGAGCCTGGGTGCTCCTCCGTTGAGGGACTTTGCCCCCGAGACCCACTGACTGTCTGTGAATGACAAATCAAAAGTCAGGGTTGCAGAATCAGCCGGACTTGCCTGCTCATTTGCAGCAGAGGGAGGAAGGAAAAAAATGAAAGATTCTGAAAATAAAGGTAAGGGGCTGACTGCAGAGGGGAGGCTAAAAGATGCTTGTGATGAACTGTCACTCCACAGCCTTGCTAGTGTGTATTAATGGCTAATTTAAAATTACCGTGCACATATTATTTTAAAATTCTAGTTATATAATAAACATGACTTTAAAATGACTGGCTTCTGTTTTCCAAGTATTGTGTCATTCAGTTTTCCATTTTTGTGCTACCGAATACAACAATATTTATATTGGCTTAGAAACACATGTTTCCATTTCACAGATTGCCTTCTAGTAGCTCCTAGGGTTTTGATAATTTTATTTTGTGAGTGTTCACAATAATTAATGTGTAGGTCTACAATGCGTTCTTGGAATTGAAATATCAGAAATACTTTGATCTTGCATAGTTTGGGTTCTCGAGAAAAAAACGTTCACCAGAATTCCTTAATGAACATTAATCTTTTCAGAAGGACCCTCTAGGGAGCCGTCCCTGACCTTCAGAACTGCTTATCCTGCAGAGAGATACTCCGATGCAAACTACCCACCTCCCCCCCGAGCCTCCACCCTCCTAGATCCCTGGTTTATTTTGCCCCCCCACTTTCCCTCTCTTCACCCCCGCCTCTCCGCATCACTAATTCCGTTGGAGGCACTGGGAAGGAGAGGACGGCTATAAATGAAAACTCAGGAAAGGAAAGGGTTTGCAGAAAATGAGCCAACCAAATTTTAAGTTCAACAACAAGCATTCCGGGGGTTAAAATTCCGAGGCTCCTTAAATTTTCTGCCGCAGTTGGGGAGGAGCAATAGACCCTTAAGTCTCAGGAGGCTACACGTGTCCCCCATCCTGTTCCAGGAAGGAGCCCTTCCTACAGCGTCGGTGCTGCGCGGGTCGGGGTGCAGGAGGAAGGCTCAGAGGGGTTCAGGCCACGGGAATAAGGACGCCATCTCCGCTGCCTGTTCCTTGCCTGGCTTGCCTAGCTCTAATTTTAGGGGTTTCCGCCCTTCCCCCACATCGGGGACTTCCACTGTTCTCGTTTGGGAGCCGTTGTGCAGCAATTTGCATCACCCCTCTCTGCGCGCTCTGCTTTAAGGAGGCCCCAGCACTTTGCCCTTCCGGTGCGCAGGTGGTGATTGGCGGCTGCCAGGGCGGGTAACTGGCCACGGCTCACCCTGCCAGCGCCC
Organism: Talpa occidentalis; assembly: GCF_014898055.3. NCBI lineage: Eukaryota > Metazoa > Chordata > Mammalia > Eulipotyphla > Talpidae > Talpa > Talpa occidentalis. The sequence goes on from NW_023604940.1 coordinate 13,482, forward strand.
GAGTTAAGTTGTTTGTGTCTTCGGTGTGATGACATAGGCCCCAAGCCTTTTCCTTCCTGTGCCTTGGGCCACCCGACTTGGCTCTCTCCAGACCAGTTCCCACGAGTCTCCTGCTCCCTGGCTTGTTAGAAGAATCCCACCTGGTGAGGGACAGTGGTGTTTATTACATGATAGAAGAAAAAAGAGGAGCAAATCTCCTCCCCTCTGCCCCCCCCAACTGCCTCTGATACCAGTGGGGAGACTGTTTTAATGTGCCAAACTGTAATGAGGGCTCTTAAGCAATCCACTTTCTGTACTTGAGGCTTTACAAGGGGTAAGGTAGTTGGTGTTCGTAGTATTAATATCTAATAATAAGCTCTGGATCATTCCCATCCACATATTGATTCGTGTGGTTTTGGTGATTAAATTTTAATGAAGCAGCTTTAGTGGGGGAGAAAAACAGCTTTGCATGGGCCTGGTAAGTGGACAGGGCCTCTCTGCTGATGTTGCTTGGCCAGCCTCTCTCATGGGCATATAAAATCTGTGTGTGCAAAGTATTCAGAATGAACTAAAGGAGAATGTTGCGTTTTCCTGTGTTATTTTCAGTTTTCAAAGGGCTTCTGGAAAGAAAAACTTTGCTTATATGCAATGTCATGCTAGGCCGTTGCATGACTTAGAAAATGTGGAGACAGCCTGAATTGGAGGCTCAGGATAAGGTTCATGTTCACCAGTGTCCATAATTTTAAGACTCCCACTTTTTCAGTGTATTGGCCTGTTTTCAGCTTCAAATCCCCAGTCTCTTTGGAGAAGAGTTGATGTTTACAATTTTTATTTCACTTTGTTTTGGAAAGAGCCTTTGGTTGCGGACCAGGATAGTCAAGATTTGCCTCCTTCCACCTAACTTATCAGTGATGAAGGACAAGACAAGAAAAACAATTTAATGTGCCTTAAGCAACCTTTTATAAAGATGTAGAATAGAACATGTCAGAAACCACTGCACATGTTAAGGGTATATACTGTTTCTGGAACTTGTGTTTTAGGTGTTTATTTCCATATAGGTATGGGTTGTAATGATGTCAGATCTTTTTCTTCTTGTGACTCGGTCAAAATTTAAAGAAACACTGAAATAAAGCATAGCGTCTTCACTTGGAGTTCAGGGAGTCTGTGAAATGCAGTTTTATATGCATGTCCATTTTTGCTTATATAGGAGGAGAATGTCGACAGTTTTCCTCAGATTCTCAAAGAAACTGATGACTCCAAGCAGGTTATAAATTGTATTTCCCCCAAGACTCTACCAAGCTGGTTTCTTCGAGATCAGATAATTCTCTCAGGCTTGGGAGATGGGGTTGGTTTGACAGAGACCAGCTGAGTGTATGAGTTTACCATGTGAGGTGGGGTGTATATGTGTGTGTGTGTGTCTGGGTGTGCTGAGAAGGTGTGACCATGGTAACCAGACCATGAGAGCTATTTGCATGTTCCAAAGAGCCAGTTTGTAACCTGAATATGAAACATAAATATATTAAAAGTTAGTCTTTGTATTGAAAAGTACTACAGGAAAACTGTTAATACACTGTGAATCATTGGAAGTTAACTCTCTCTTTGTAAATTAGAGACTGAAAACAAGAACCAGGTAAAATTTAGAGATTGAGAGGGGCAAATGAATCATTGGGATGTTGGTAGGCAGAAACTGAATTTTATAAGTTGCCATCACATGATTAGTGTTCAGTAAAAGTTGAATTGTGATTTAATAAATGCTTTTCTTTTCCCGCTTTCAGGTACATCTTGTCTTATGACAGTCCAGTGAGGTTTTGAAATATAAAAAAAAATTGTGTAACATTTACCCAGCATATCTCAAAATGCTTTGAAAGCCAGGAAAAAATTTATGTATAAAGCAACTAAGAAGAAAATAGTTGAATGAGCTAATAAGTAGGTATTGGCATACATGACAGCTGATAATAATAGCAACTATAGCTCCTATTTAATAATCAACTAGAAGGCAAAAAGCTCTTTGAGGTGCTCTACATGTTGTGACAACGCTGCAAGGTGGGGGCCTTTTTTACATGTAAAGAAATGGATTAAGAATTTTATGCAGGGACACATACCTAGTAAGTGACAGAGCCAGGATTCAAACCGGGTCATTTTACCTCAAAACCTATTCACACGGTAGGCTAGGGCTTGAAAATGAGTATTTTTATAAAATTAGAGTTTTATATAAAATTCTCAATATATTGATCGATAGAATTTTTTTTACTTATTATAGAAAGGGAAGTGTGAACCTTAGAAAATGATGACTTTTGACTAATTTTCTAGATTGTGTTTATTTGGAAAACAGACTTTAAAACTCTAAATTCAGGCCCAAAGTTTCCCTTTATTTAGTATGTTCTCTGAGTATTTTATGCCACAAAGTCTTAGATGCAGAGATATGAAAGAATAGGAATTGGGTATTTGAAGCTTTGGAAATTTTTTTTTCCTACTAGAGTTCAGGGCAGATAATTCTCAATTCTCTTGTTATTTTTCTAGATTTTGATCATGTAATAACAAACATGATTTTTTTTGAGCAAATAAAGTTGTATATAACACTTTAATGTGGTACTATTAGGTTTAGAGTGTGGTCTGTGCCAGTGGTTCTTGGAAGAGTTTGATATTTTTAAAAAAATTTATTTGTTTGTTTGTTGGTTGGTTGGTTTATTTATTTATACAAGCACTGGGTACAGTCAGAAGCGCGGGAGGGTGAGAGAATTCGCCAGAGCCAGAGAGGAGAGCAGAATAGGCAGACTGAAGCAATACACTGCTGAGGGGAGCAGCAGGCACAGCAGGAGAAGTCTGTGCACCAAGTGGGACCCTCGCTGGCGGCCTGGGATGGAACGGGTGCTTCAGAGGCTGCCGGCAGCTTCGCAGCCCAGTGCTCAACTGCTGAGCCACCGGGGAGGCCCTTTTGATTTTCTGATGCAAGTTATTACAAATCTGATTGGGAGTTTGAATATAGTCAGGTCCAGACTTTCAGGTCCTAAATATAAAAAGACTATGATTTCCAGTCTTCAACCTACCATTCAAAATAAAATAAATGTAAAGAAATCTAAAAACTTGATTTTTAAAAATCATCATGACTACTTTGATACTTTTAGAGAAAAGTACATTTTTTTTCAGGGATTTTTGTCATTGCTGCTTGGGATTGGGTGAGTTAGGGAAACAGTGGTTTGACTGGGGTGATTTGTAATGACTGAATGATTACTCAAGGTTTCCAGACTAGCTTGTGGTAAAGCTGGGTTTAGAGCCTGGTCTATGCCACAGATCTCAAAAGGCCTCTCAAAAGGGGCTCTGGAAGCACTCACTGAAATAGTAGGTATCCTGCAATGTTATGGACTATTCCAGTCAATGACAAATTTCCTATGTCCTGTGCAACCTTCAAATGTTTTGCAGAAGAGGTAAGTTAAAACTTCTATACTTTCCTGAGTCTGGAACATGTATTGTCTTTTCATACATGCTGAAATTTCCAAGATTAAAAATGCTATGTAAGGTGAAAAGTTATATTTAATTTTCTTTAGAACATCACTTACCCAAAGCAACAGCACTTGTGTCTGGGACTTGACCAATACAGCTCACCCATCTCATTCATCTATATACTGGTACATGTGTCTGATTACTCTGTTATGTCTCTGATATAGTCCTGCTTGAGCATCTATTGAAATCCATATTTTTATTATGATTACTTTTCTATTTTTTATAGTTGATACAGTATGTTTAATTTTGTACTATACTGTTATCTTTGAATTTCATTTTGAGATACTAAGGATTTATAAAATATTTTCATATTTAATATATTTGTATGACTCAATTTACAAAATGACTATTTTGACCTCCTCAATGTTTTAAGAAAATGAAGCCAACATGAAACTTTTGGAGATTATATTCAATTCTAGATTTCCAGCTCCTATAGAAAAATTAGAATGATCTACAACAATGACTTTCAGCTTTTTTAAGAGTACAAATGCTGGGATATAAGGACCATAAATCTTTTAAAAATTGATAAAACTGGTAATTGATATGATTTTTATGTTACTGTGACTGGCACTTTATAATGTCATTTTCTAATTGTTGCTGAGATAAAGAAATATAATTGATTTTTATTTGTTGCCTTTCTTTTGGTGACTTTTTCAAATTTGCTTAATATGTTTAATAATAATATTATTTTATTTACCATGTAGATAGTTTTTGGTGAATATTGAGTTTTATTTTTTCCTTTTCAATCCTTATGCTTTCCATTCATTGCCTTATTGTACTAGCCAGGACCTACCTTATAAGGTTGAAATGGTGAATAAAAGTGGTGATGGTCAAATCCTTACCTTGTGCTTTATCTCAGGGGAAAAGCTATTCCTCTTACACCATGGAGTATAATATTTGTTATCAGTTTTTATCAGATTAAGAAAGTTTTCTTTTATTCCTAGTGTGCAAAATTTTTTATCAAGAATAATTTTTGAGTTTCACTCAATGTTTTCTTGTGATCATAATATTGTTCAATTTTATTCTGTTAATATGGTGAATTACACTGATTTTAGAGAATTAAGCTTTGCATTTCTGAAATAAACTAAATTTAGTTGTGATATATTATCTTTTGTATATATTGTTGGATTTGGCTTGCTTTGTTGAGGAATATCTTTGTTCTTGAGAGAGACTGACCTGTAATTTTCCATCCTTGTGCTCTTGTTAGGTTTGAGATAGAGATTTTGATCCTATAAAGCATTTAGGGAGTATTTCCTCTTTATTATATTCCCTGGGAGAATTTTGTAAGATTTGAGTTATTTTTTTAAGTGATTGGAAGAATCTCTGGTGATCAGGACATTTGCTGTGGGAAGGCTTTTAATATGGATTAATTAATTAATTAATTAATCAATTAATTAAAAAAAGATGTATTTATACAAGCACTGGGTACAGTCAGAAGCACGGGAGGGTGAGAGAATTCACAAGAGCCAGAGCGGGAAACAGAACAGGCAGACTGACGAAATACACTGCTGAGAGGAGCAGCGGGTGAGACAGAAGTCTGTCACTCCATGTGGGACCTTTGCCGGCGGCTGGGGATCAAACATGTGCAGCAGAGGCTGCGGGCAGCTTCGCAGCCAGTGCTCAACTACTGGGCCACCAGGGGAGGCCCTGGATTAATTTATTTTAATAGGTACAGATTTATTCAGATTTTCTCCTTATTTCTGTTTGAGTATGTTGGGTTTTCTATGAATTTGTCAATTTCATTTGGATTTTCTAATTTATTGGCATAAGGTTTTCTTAACTATCCTCTTTTTAATATCTGTAAGTTATGTGCTATTGTCCCTATCTTATTCCTGATAATGATATTGCACTCTACTTTTTTAACTGGCAATTCTCATTTTTTTGATGCATATTGCCAAGGTTTAAAGAATTTATTAATCTTTACAAAGAGCTAAACTTTTTAACGTGGTTGTTTCTTTGTATTACACATTTGTTTTATATGTCATGAGTTCCTAATTTTATCTCTGTTATTTACTGTTGTACTCATTGATTCCAATATTCTGAATTTGTTCTACTTTATTATGATGGAAGCTTATAGCTCTAATTTTAATTTTCTTTTAAAAATGTTTTTATTTAAAGCTATCAATTTTCCTCTAAGCATAGCTTTAGTTGCATCCTGAAAGTTTTGCTATGCTACATTTTTATTGTAATTTAGCTAAAATAATTCATTTGCATTTTGATTTTTTTTTTGACCACAAGTTCATGTATAAAGGTATGTCTTAATTTCTCTCAACAGTTGGGGAATTTCTAGAGTTTTCTTTTTTTTATTCTTTATTTGTAGCATACTTTTACCGTGGTCAGGGAACTTACTTGAGTCGATTTTAGTTCTTTGAAACTTTTTGCAACTTGCTCTGAGGCCCTGCATATTGTCAACTTTTATGTATATATCGTATGTGTCTACATTAAAACTGTGTGTATAGCTTGGTTTAAGTTCTATAGATGTCAATTTTTTTTTTTAATAGAGGCATGTTTTATTTATTTATTTGTTTGTTTGTTTGTTTGTTTGTTTTGTTTATACATGCACTGGGTACAGTCAGAAGCGCGGGAGGGTGAGAGAATTCACCAGAGCCAGCGGGGAGCAGAGCAGGCAGAAGGACCGAAGTACACTGCTGAGGGGAGCAGCGGGCGGCAGGAGAGGTCTGCGTGCCATGTGGGACCCTCCTCCAGTGGCCGGGGAGCAGCTGGGGATCGAACCGGTGCCGCAGAGGCCGCGGGGAGCTTCGCAACCCAGCGCTCAACTGCTGCACCACCGGGGAGGCCCTAGATGTCAAATTTTTGAACGTTTTTTTTTTTTTATATTCTCATTGACTTCTCATACTGTTGGCTTTAGTATTGAGAGAGAGGTTAAACTCTCCCAATTTTGATTTACCTGTTTCTCTTTTTAAATTTGCCCATTTTTTTGCTTTATTTAACTTTGAAGCTGTGTTGTTAGGCACAGAACATATGAATTTAGAATTTTTTGTCTTTATTATGAAATATCTCTACTTGTCTCTTATCATTATTATGCTTCCTGCCTTCAAGTCTACCTTTATGATACTAATGTAGCTATACCAGTTTTCTATGGTCTGATATATACATCGTATATATGGATATATTTTTTTCATTTTCATACTAAAGTTTTTCTGTGCCCCTACTTTAAGCTGTATATTTTATAAGCAGTATGTAAATGGGTTTAAAAATATCCAGTCTGACAGCTTGAATATTGAAAGCATTTGATAAAAGCATTGATAAATTAGGTCTATAGCTACCATGTTACTATTTGTTTCCTATTTGTGTCCCATCTGTTTCATGTACTACTTTTTTTCTCTTGTGCTTTGTTTTAGATTAATCAAACTTATTTCTAACCTTTCCTTTTTCTTCTCTACTACCACATTAGACATTTGTTTCCCTTTTTTTCTCTCCTCTTTTGGGGGTAGTAGAGAGGTGTGTCTTTGTGTGTGTGTGTGAGATACACCTCAATGTTACCTTTACTAATCATTTCAGACAGCATGAGGTTCTTAGAATACTTTAGATCCTTTTACTCTGTCTTCTCCCCTTCCCATGTTAACTTCTGTCTTTTGTGTTGTTATAATTCATATAATTATATATATTTTAAAACTCTGTAAGGCATTAATATTGTTTTTTTTTTTTTTACAATCACTGTTGATTTAAATTTGTCCACATATTTTCCATATCCATTCCTTTTCATTTTTCCAGAATTTCTGTGTTTTTCCTTTGGTATCTTTTCCTTCTGCATAAAAACTTCATTTAGGGCCTCCCCGGTGGCGCAGCGGTTGAGCGCTGGGTTGCGAAGCTGCCTGCGGCCTCTGCAGCGCTGGTTCGATCCCCGGCTGCTCCCCAGCCACCAGAGGAGGGTCCCACATGGCGCGCAGACCTCTCCTGCCGCCCACTGCTCCCCTCAGCAGTGTGCTTCGGTCCTTCTGCCTGCTCTGCTCCCTGCTCTGGCTCTGGTGAATTCTCTCACCCTCCCATGCTTCTGACTGTACCCAGTGCTTGTATAAATAAATAAATAAATAAATAAATAAATAAATCTTTAAAAAAAAAAAAAACTTCATTTAGTATTTATCATGTGTCTGCTATAAAATAATCTTTTTTTTCCTTTGTTCTGGAAATGAATTATTTTACTGTTGCTTTTGAAGGATAATTTCACTGGGAGTATAGAATTCAGGGAGGTAGATTTCTGCCTCCTCACCCCCTCATCCAGAACATTAAAGATGCCATTCCATTATCTTTGACTTTCACCTTTTCTTGAAGTTAGTTATCAGACTTATCATTGCTATTTAATGTTGCATCATTTTCTTTGGCTAATTTTAAGACTTTTCTTTCTTTATTCGGTTTTAGCAAGTTACCTAGTTGTGCTTTTCTTTGTGTTTGTGCTACTTTGTGTCATGGTTTGATGAGAATTTTTGTAATACTCATAATTCTCTGCCATTGTCTTTTCAAATATTATTTCTGTTCCATTCTTTTCTCTTTTGGGCCCTCCACTTACTTTATGTTAGCACCTTTTCCTCTGATTCATGTATACCTAACTTTAATTTCTGTATTCTTAATCCTTTTCTGTCTTTTCCAGTTTGAATATATTTTGCTGTCTTAAGACTCACTAGCTCTTTTTGCTGTGTCTAATTATTATTATACCATGTGTTAATTTCTTAGTTTCATTTTTGTGTCTTTCAGATTTAGAATTATTAGATTATTTTAGTAGATTATTTTATCTATTTCCTCTAATATATTACTCATAGTCACTTCATTTTTTATTTTTTGTATTTAAGACATTATTTTCATAATGAGGTAACATTGGCCAAAACACCATATAAGATTTAGAGGTACAGGTTCACACCATTTTGGATGTATCTTACCATACCATACCCACCACCTAAGCACCCATAATTCTCTACCATTTGTCCATTGGGCACCCTCTTACCTGTATCCTTCCTCTCTTCCCCTCTACTAACCTCAGTTCTACATGAGATTTCTAGAATTTGTTTGGTTTGGTTTTGTCTGTCCCTTTGTTTTGTTTTTTCTGTTTTCCACACACAGTAGAATCATTCTCTGTGCTTTTTCTTTCTGACTTATTTTACTTAGCATAATCCCTTCCAGTTCCATCCATGTTGGTGCAAATGGCAAGAATTCATCTTTTTTATTTTTTATAACTGAGTAGTATTCCATCATCTATATATGCCAATACTCTTAATCTGCTCATTTGTCATTAGGCATCAGGATGCTTCCATATCTTGACTTGTAAATGGTGCTGCAGTGAACATAGGAGTGCATATATCCTTTGAATTAGTGTTTTTACTTTCTTCGGGTTACATAGTTGTGGAATTGCTAGATTGTACGGTAGCTAAATTTCAATATTTTGAGAAACCTCTATATTGGGTCCCACAGGTGCTGGATAAGTCCACATTCCCACCAATGATGTGCAAATGTTCCTTTTCCCCTATACTCTTGCTGACACTTGTTGTTTCTGGTCTTTTTGATATGGGTCATTCTCATGGGTGTAAGATAATATTTGCTTCACAGTCACTATAAAGACCATGTTTAATGACTACAATATGTAGGTTACTTCTCAGTCTTTATCTTTTCTGTTTCCTTCTTGGTCTTTTCTCTTCATATGTTTCACAATTTCTTATTAAATGTCTAGCATTGTGTATTAAGATACTTTGGATGATGTCATCTACCTTCTGAGGTATTTACCCTATTCTTTATCCATAGTAGAAAAGAGATCATCCTTATCCAGTCACTCAAACCAAACTTTTTTTTTTTAAAAGATTTATTTATTTATACAAGAACTGGGGTACAGGTCAGAGGTGCGGGAGGGTGAGAGAATTCACCATAGACAGAGCGGGAAGCAGAACAGGCAGACTGACGAAATACACTGCTGAGGGGAGCAGGGGTCATGACAGGAGAGGTCTGCCACGCCACGTGGTTGTCTTCCTGGCCGGCCAGGAATCTAACACCCACTGCAGAGTCTGCGGACAGCTTCACAGTGTGGTGCTCAACCTGTTGCGCCACCCAGGAGGCCCTCAAACAAAACTTTTAAGGTTTGGTTTTCCCAATGCAAGATTCCCAGGAGTACTGACTCAGAACCTGAGATGTTTCCCTTGGCAGGTCTTAAACTCAAATTTTGTCTTCTTATTACTGTAAGTGTGCTGAAAACTTTACTTTGCTAGCATTCATTCTGCTTTTCATCGCACATCCTCCTTGATTTCTGGGCCCTTATCCTGTGCAGCTCAGTTAGCAATACTTCAAGGAGGAAGGTCCTGTCAGCGTCAGTTCTCTGAGCCCCTCAACAATTTATCTTTTCAGAAGTGAACTCTCCTTTTTTTGTTTCTGTAGCTTCATAAATGTGTCTAAAGTGCTGCTGTTTTTTCTGCATTTTGGAAGCTGCTATCTGCCTAGCTTCTAAGCTTCTTGTCCCATGTCAGGAATCAGCAAATACCCTATAACGAAGAACAAGTTTTTAGAAAATTGGGCGTACCTCAGTGAGCCTCTTGTCTCTCCAAGATCTGGCTCCTTAGAGCCTGACTGATTAGTAGCTTTTCTATTCACATGTTTTTGGATTTTATCTGGCTTTTTTAATTGCCTTGGGCAGAACTGTTGATCTGATACAATCCACTCTAGCATAGCTGGAAGTTGAAACAGATCATGTTTACAAAAGTAGTCTACTTTAAGAAACAAAAAGAGATACTATAACATTTTAAACGTCTATATAATAATAAAGAGTACATGCAATTGATTTCTAGTTGCTTTTTCTTTCTTATTTTAAATGTATCAGTCTCTTTCCCCCCCATGCTTTCTCTGAAATGCTTACAAATTTGTCTTGCTCTGCCCAGGGGACATGTATTCGTTTCCTGAGTCTGATCCTCTACCCAAATCTTTAATATTTTGTGATTTTATGATTTGGAATTGTCAACATTTGCCTCTTAGTTCAAAATAATTTGGATGATTGAGTTACAGAAAGTCTTAGAAAACTTGACCCCAATCTTTTACCATAGCTGAGTAGATTTTCTTTTTTCAGTAAAAAAAAAATCTATTGGCCTCACCCTGGAGCTTCCTCTGTCACTGCCTATGTCCCCAGACTCTTAAATACAAGTTCTGTTCATTCACTCATTTATTTCATATTTTTTGAGCACTTATGCACCAGGCTCTCCTCTCTTTTCATATATATATTAGGGCAGTTCTGGGATCCATTTGAGTGTAATAAATAGCTCTATTTAAATGTGACATAGAGCTAAAGAGTGATCAAGTACCAGTGCATTATTCCATTGTAGAATGTTCTTCATGTTCAAATTTTGTTTCCTTAATTTTATTAAAATAAAACAAACCATCTGGTACTTATTTTTCTCTCTCTTCAGACAGAAGTAGTGTTTCCCTACTCCCATTCTAGTATTCAGAGATGCACTGAGCAAAGGGTTTGGGGATGCTGGCAATCAGAGATGCTGCAACTTTATTTTCTGCTGCTCTTTTTCTAGGTACATTTAGTTTGTGAAAACTCACTGAACCAAAAATATGATTTGATGACTTTTTAGTATTCTGTTACATGCCAATAAAAAATTTGAAAAAGAACTAATGTTTTAATGTTAAATAAATAAAAAAGGACCAAGGACATAAAAGCTTGATCAAGTTCAACCTCCATGCTCAAAAACGACTAGGGATGCAGAAACTGAAGCTTGCAAAGGGAAATTTCTTGGGGTTGAGGGAGTGTCTCAGATATCAGGGACAAGCACTCAGGCTTCTGACTTCTTCTGTCTCGCTATTCTAACTGGTTAATTCAGAGGGGATGAGGCAAAATCCAGTGTGCACTAGCATTAGAGCTGGGTGACATTCTCAGAACCCCAAATGCATCTTGCATGAGTCAGCACTTTACTCTTTTTCTGCCCTCCTCAATCTCCTCCCTGATCATCTAAAAACAGACACTTTTATCTCATGCAGACATGGAGATGGTTATTTTATCACCTAAGAATCATTTGACTACAGAGGCACAGAAAAGGGTAATTCGTGCCTGTGAAATCTAACAAGAGCCCAGTGCAAGGTACATTTGTTCCTTTTTCTAGGCCATTTTTAGTTTGGTGCTGTGTGGTTTAAATTTAGAATACTTTTCCCAAACTGGGGTGTGGGGGGTGGTGCAGAGATTGAACCCAGCTGTGACTCCTGCTTCTGTGAGGTAAATGGGAAAATCTGGGAAGGAGAGGGCTCTTAAGAGAAGGAACCACATTGGGAGGAGAGGGAAAAAAAACAGTGGGAGGTATCTCCCCACCCCTTCCTATTTCTATGGGACTTGTCCAGCTGAGGGTGTGATGAGGATATTTTATATATCCTAGGAGAAAGAACAGATTGTTGGAAGCTCCCAATCTAGCCTTTGAGGAAGTAAACTGAATCCAAGATGACTTAATGATATGCTACCAGTTCCAAGCCAAGCTGTATGTTTGTGTGCATGCCTCTGCGTGTACGCTTATGTCTGTGTATGTGTTCTTTTTTTTTTTTTTTGGTAAAGATTTATTTATTTATGCATACAAGAGCCAGGGTACAGTTCAGAGGTGTGGCAGGGGAGGTGAGAGCATTTACCAGAGATAGAGTGGGGAACAAAACAGGCAATCTCCTGAAATGTACTGCTGAGAAGAGCAGTGGGCGAGACAGGAGAGGTCTGCTGCGCCATGTGGGTCAGCTCCCTGGCCAGGAATCAAACTTGTGCTTCAGTGGCCTGCGGGTAACTTCATACTACTGTGACTTAACCCTTTGTGCCACCAGGGAGGCTACCTGTGTATGTATTCTTCTCTGGTACAACCAGAACATAATTTTGGTTCTGTTTATTAGTATTCTGTATTAGCCATTAGAATAACAGGATTCTAAATTATATAAAACAGGGGTCATCTATTTTTGTTTGTTTTCTTTTTGCTCATCTACAGAAAGGATTGAAAAATCCATGGGTCATCACTTTCATTTTGTTTGATAAATGTAGAAAACCGTGACAGAAGTGATGGGCAGAATGTGTTGGACTTGATATAATTCTAGTGAGGTGATGCATATAATTTAAATTCTTCAATATAGGGGTAATCCCTACATTTAAGAAACAATAAAATTACTGCTTACCTTTTATTATGTACTAGCATTATGCTAAGTGTTAAGTATATATTACCTCATGGGAAATTAACATTTTCCAGAGAGGTAGGTATTTTATATAGGCTTTTTATTAATGAAGACTTTGAGGATCAGAATCAGGAAATAATCTTCAAGTCAGGCAGCTAGTAAATAGATGGTAGATCCAAGATACCAACATAGATTTTTATGAACCCACGATTTATGTCATCTTTGTTGTTTTAACTCTCCACATAAAAGCAGAAGCTGTCACATTGTGAGAGGTAATGCCCACCTGAACATTATGTCCCGAGAATTATTATCTTTAAATGATTTCTGACCCCTATGAAAATGTGGATTACTGGTGGACTTACAATCAGATATTTATGATGGTAGATTTACCTGAAAATAATCTTCAAGGACATGAAAAGCCTATTTTTAAAAAAAGCCCATTTGCTTTGCTTTGCAAGCAAAGGAGAGTGCAATGTAAAAAAAATGAAGAGGAGATGAGCTTATATGCAAAATATTTAAATTTGACATGACAGGTCTGTGATTTGTGGACCTATAGGTGAAATAATGATACTATTGTAGTGCATTTCGACCTCACTGTTCTACCTCTTCTTTAGATATGCTTCTCTGACTCTCAAGGAGTGTTTTTTTCAGATTGCAATATATTTCTCTTTTTTTTTTTTATTTATTTTATCTTTTCTAGTCTTTGGGGAACAGGCTCATTTTATTAAGCTTCATATAGAATGAATGAAGAATAAGTACTTTTGCAATTGTCTGCTTCCTTTTGCTCTGCCATTCAGTGCTGTGATGTGCTGGGAAAAATGGCGGGGTTCTTTGCATTTTGAAGGTCAGCACTTATTTTAAACAACTTGGCCTTAAACTCTGCCTGGTGTTCCTCCATCCAATGAGCCAGTTCCTACTCTCTCTCTATAATGAATACCTAGTCTTCCACTGGGGTTGGTCAAATGGCACTTTTCCAGTTGCATGAAGTGGGGCCTGGGGATTTAAATGTATTCAGTCCTCACTATGTCATTTAGAGGTGCATGCTGTCAAATCCAGGGTATTTAGGTGATTTGCTGTTGTAACTCAGTTAGATTTTAGCCTTCTTGATTCTGTTTTAATCTTATGAAATTTGTTGCTGGTTTCATCTGAATTCATAAGAAAGGGTTAAAAAGTTGAAGGAAAAACACAATCAAGAAGCATAACTCTGGGGCCTCCCCGGTGGCGCAGCGGTTGAGCGCTGGGTTGCGAAGCTGCCCGCGGCCTCTGCGGCACCGGTTCGATCCCCGGCTGCTCCCGGCCACCGGAGGAGGGTCCCACATGGCGTGCAGACCTCTCCTGCGCCCGCTGCTCCCCTCAGCAGTGTACTTCGGTCCTTCTGCCTGCTCTGCTCCCCGCTCTGGCTCTGGTGGATTCTCTCACCCTCCCGCGCTTCTGACTGTACCCAGTGCATGTATAAACAAAACAAACAAACAAACAAATAAAAAAAACATGCCTCTATAAAAAAAATAAAATAAATTAAAAAAAAAAAAGAAGCATAACTCTAACATGGGAAATTATTACAATTAATGACAGTACGGCAAGAGACCAGATGGCAGTGTATAGTAGTATGCACATTACACAATGGGTGTATTGATGAACTGATAGACTTTGTTCTCAGATTTCCTCAAAATTCATCAAAATCCAGTAAGAGGACTTGCTAGTAACCCAGAAGGTCCTCTTCTAATTACTACCCATCCGCCCACCACTCATTGGAGTCATTCAGTGTGTAATCTTTTTTTGTATTTTCTTTGCCCATTGCTGTGTCTGTGAGAGCCATCCATGTCATGTGGTAGCTGTATCTCTTTTGCATTGCTATGTGCATTCTCTGGAGTGAATATAACACTTTCCTTTTGACAGACATTTAGGTAATTCTCAGTTTTCTAAAGAGTACCGTTATGATTTTTCTTGCATGCCTGTTGAAGCACATCTTTACATATTTCTGTTGGCTGTGCCCTACGAGTGAAGTTACTAAATCACAGGATATGTGTTTACTAATCTTTAGTGATGGCGGATTAAGTGTTTGCATCAAGTTTTACCCCCACAAGCAGCAAATGCGATTTCTAGTTGCTCTACTTGTTTATGAACACTAGATGCTGTCAGTCATTTAAATTTTTGCTGTTCTGGTTGGTGTGTAGTGGTATGGACTGTGATTTTATTTGAGTTTCCATGATTACTCTGAGGCTGAGTGCCATTATTAGCTGTTTCTATGTACTTTTTTGGTGAAAGATCTGATTTAATTTTTGCCAAACGTTCATATTGGGGTGACTGCCTCTTCCTTCTTCCTTCCTTCCTTCCTTTTTTTAAATATGAAATGCTGGGGCTCCCTGGTGGCGCAAAGTGCACCCTGTGAAGCTATCTGCAGCCACTGCAGAGCGAGTTCGATCACCATCCAGGGAGCTACCCACATGGTGCAGCAGACCTCTCCTGTCTCGCCTGCTGTTCCCCTCAGCAGTGTGTTTCATTCAATCAGCTGTTCTGTTCCCTACTCTGTCTCTGGTGAATCCTCTTATCTCCACACCTCTGGCCTGTACCCAGCTCTTATATACATAAATAAATAAATCTTTTAAAAAATATGAAATGCTTTGCAGATTTGCATGTCATCTTTATACATCCTTGCATCTTTGCTAATCTTTCTGTGTCATTCCATTTTAGTATATGTACTGCTGAAGCAAGCACTGTCTGCCTTCTTCTATTGATTTGAAGATTTCTTATTGATTTTGTATTCTGGATATGACTCTTTGGATTTATGTTTTGTCAACATTTTCTTGCACATGTGGCTTTACTTTTGATTTTCCTAATGATGTCATCTTATGAGCAGAAATTCCTTAGTATACTTTATTATTGCTTTTTAGGTCTCCTTTTAGAAATCTTTGCCTGCACAATGTCATAATGACAGCTGATGTTTATTTCTCTCAGTCCTGGAGACTGGGAAGAACAAGGTCAAGTTTTGGTTGAATGGATAGGGATTCTAAGTGATAGCAGGGAACATTTCATACTAAATGTCTGATGCAAGGCTTTTTGTTTAAGCGTTTTTTCTCTATGTGTTGCAGGGAAGCAGAGGTCACAAATATATTCCAATTATGTGAGCAAATAATAATAATAATGTCAGTGCATTGAACTCTGATGATACAAGTTATTATGGGCCTCCCTGGTGTCCTAGGGATTAAGTCTCAATTCTATCACCACGATGGCCTGAGCTCCATACCTTGCCAGGGAGTTAACCCACATATGATGCAGCAGACCTCTCCTGTCCTGCCTACTGCTCCCCTCAGCAGTGTATTTCAGTCAGTCTGCCTGTTCTGTTCCACACTCTGTCTCTGGTGAATCTTCTCACACACACCCCTCCCCACACTTCTGGCCTGCAACCCAGTTCTTCTATGCAAAAATAAATACATACTTTTTTGAAAAAAGTACTGTATTAAGTAGGATTCCTCTGATTATAAGTGACAGAGACTTAATCTATATGAACTGTACTGAAAAAGGGAATCTTGTGATCATGGGAAGGATAGAGGACCAACTAAACCTCCTGAATTCCTAGGATGTAAAAACCCTTTCTCTCTCTCTTCCCCCTCCTCTCCACCCCCCCTCCCACCCCCTGAACCCTCCATCCTCCATAACCCCAACCCCACCCTTTGGCTACATTGATCTCTTAGGGCATTTACCTCCATAGGTCAGAAAGCTTGGCTCCTGCAGCTCTGCTTCTCTGCCTGTGATTTTTGCTCAGGGAAGGACTTAGACTTACTCTTTGTGGTTTTAAATTGAAAAGTCCTGTGAAGGGCCGTGGTTGACCTAGTTGGTTTCAGGTACCCACCCCTGGGTCATGGCAATTCTAATTCCAACCACAAGAGGAGGAGAATTTCCTGGAAAAGGGAGTGCTGCTCTTGATTGATAAGAGAATAACTGTATACTAAATCTACTCTAGCTAATTTAGTAAGTATAGCCATTCAGTGGAGGCATTACCTTAATTTAGAAAATGAGGAAACCAAGCTCAAAGAATTGCATATTTTGCCAAGTTCAAATCCAGGCTGGAAACCCAGGTCTCTGTCTCTGAAGCTCATGTCTTTTTTTTTTTTTTTAAAAAAAATATTTATTTATTTATTTATACAAGCACTGGGTACAGTCAGAAGCACGGGAGGGTGAGAGAATTCACCAGGCCTGAGCGGGGAGCAGAACAGGCAGACTGACGAAGTACACTGCTTAGGGGAGCAGCGGGGCGCGGCAGGAGAGGTCTGCTCCTGCGTGTCATGTGGGACCCTTGCCAGCAGCTGGGGATCGAACCAGCGCTGCAGAAGGCTGTG